>NC_048603.1:29201014-29477570 GCF_003668045.3 Cricetulus griseus
AATAAATAAATAAATATGTAGGTAATGTTGGGAGGATAAGACACAGAATTTTACAATGTTAATACTGGCTTTTAATCGGGAGGTAGTCCTAACAGCGCTAGAAGCACTTGAGAAGTTTGTTTAGTTTTGTTTATTACCAGTGTTCAAACCTCACACCAGATCGATCAGGCATGGAACCCGAAGGAAGACGTCAGAACCCCTGAGGCTGTGTGCTTATAAAGTGTCTCCAGGAACTTTGACGCGCAGGAAGGCTGGCAACCACTTATAAACATCTTTCAGCATTTGTTACGTGAATTTGTAAAACAAGGGGGAGATTGGACAAAGATTAGTAATATCCAGTTCTAAGTTCTGAGTCAATAATTCTGCGGATCAGGTTTAATAATCAGTTCTATCCTATGATACACAATAAACAAAAATATTATGCTTGAACAAATATAGTACTTCATTTACATGTGCAAGAAGGCTTCCAATCTAGGTCTCCTACTATATACAAGAAATGAATATCTTCAACACCACTCACTCGTCATCGGACGGAGGAAATATTTTCCCATCCTTTGATAGCAATCAGGAGAGTCGGAAGTCAAAACAGTATCCACTAGTGGGCCAACATGGAAACTACCTGAGTTTGTGTTTTGCTGTGCATTGGTCCGTTGGTCTTTTTAGCTTATCTGGATGTTCTGTCACAGTGGCTTAGGACTTGGTGGAAGTATTTTTTTTTTTTTGTCATTGTTGTTTCCTTCTACATTATGTCATCCAAAGTTTATGCCTTTAGCAACAAGTAACTCTCCATCCTTGAACAAGAAATACAAGTTTGTCTCCTAATGGGAACTGTGATCAAAGATCAGGTTCAAGTAGGGCAGGATGGCTCTGTGGTCTCTAAAACGAGATCAGGAACGTTACTGGCTGTGATTCTGGGCTAATGTCAGTGCCCGCTTCTTGACTGTGGAAAGATTTGCTCCTCACTTTAAGGAAATGTGAAATTCTCTCTCCTGTAGGTTTGACTACATCTTTAAAGAAACTATACCACCGTAGTACACATTCATTTTTATTCTTTTCTTTTTTTCCAATGTAGGACATCTTTTGAATCATGTACCTAGCCAAAAAAAAAAATCAGTTAAAACTAATTTAAAAGATACCTATATTGTCTTTGAGAAAATACAAATCCAAGGTTCAACTTTTCAATAGGAAATAAGAGTTTCTGAGTCTTGGCCAGTTAGTCATGCTGAAAGCTGGGCTTGGCTAGTAAGGGGCTTTCAGAATCCACTTTACTCCCGTGTCAGATCTTGAGAGGAAGCAGGGAAGAGCATGAAGCCTTCAGTGTGTACCAAAACTTGCCAGCAGAAGTCACTACCCCAAGGAGATGAGAGCATTTTAACAGAAGAGGCCAGATCTAGCCTTTCAGTTAGTAGAGTTTAGTCACACACAAACACACACATGCTACACTACCACAGTTTTTCAGTCAATGTGGAACCCTGTTACCATGGGGAGGAAGGGCACAAGGAAACTCATGTCAGCCCCAGAAAATGCAACAGTAGATTTTTCTTGTGTCTGGAAATGCTCACTTGTGGCCATCCACAAATCCCAAATTATGGCCTGGTTTGACTTGAACTAAGACCTATTTTCTGCACAGGAGATAAGGGGCGATTTAAGCAGAGTGACAGTCCTTTGCTATCTGTGTTCTGATTCATTAGTACCACAGGGCAAGACCTCAGGGACATCAGGGTTTGCCAGGGCTGAACAAAGACCATTTCCATGGATACAGGGAAGGTAGAATAACACGGAGGGTCCCAAGTGTGATTTCTAAGTGACAGCACTTCTTATTTCTAAACCTACAGAGTCTACGTGACTCCTTCAGGCAGATAATCCCAACCCACTCTGGACCAGGCTGAGGCTCAAGGCCATTTCATGGACACGGTCAGTGAGATGAATGGGAAATATGTGATTAATTTCCAAGTGTCAAAGAAGCACATTTGTTATATTTAAGGACAAAAAGGGAATGACTCATTCTATAAGTAGGGGAAGAGAATAAAAAGCTCTATAACCAGAATTCTATGCTACCCCAAGCCTCACCGGCCAATAATAGAGTATCAGTAACTGAGGCTTCCCTGCTGGCAAACACTGACTCCTAAGTCTGGAAATGAAACTCAGCTAAGAAGCATCGACTTAGCTAATAGATACAGTTTTTCAGTCAATGTGGACCAAGTAGTTTCAATGTGTCAAGCCTGTAGGTAGGGCACAGAGCTGAGCAAGGCACCTTGCTACCTTCAATTAAGGAACAGCCGAGCAGGGGTGAGAATGCAGGTCCACGATTTAATACGCTGTGACGTGTGGTGTAGGAGTGGGTACGAGATGCTAGAGCGAAGAAATTAACCTTCTCACTAAGGATTTACAGAAGAAGTCCTTTTCAGATGACCATTAATGCTGGGATAGGTCAGAACCACATATCAAAGGACTTCCTGCAGCCAGGAATTATCTAGGAGATACCATGAAAGGCAACAGTACATGAACAAAAATTTTAAATGACCAGGTGTGGCAGAGGCTGGACCAGGAGGCTTGTGAGTTTGAATAAACTTGGGTTACGATAATAAGATGCTATGCCAAGAAAACAAAAGAAACAATGATGTGGTTGCCAGACTCAATTCAGTGTTGCTAGGAACCGAAGCCCTCCTAGAGATAATTTGTCATTTGCTTCTGACAGAGTCTCACACAGCCCAGGTTAGCCTAGAACTCTGATCCTTCTGCCTCCATGTTGCAAGTGCAGAAATTATGTGCATACTACCAAGCTTGGCTAAATCTTTCCTTTAGCAATTCAACTGTACGCACGCACACACATACACACATACACGCACAGACATACACACATACACACACACACACACACACACACACACACACACGATTTTGCTTTCCTTTAAAAACCTATGAACATATTCAAATAGACAGAATGAACTTAGTTTATAATCTGTCTTATATTTACATGGAGCTAACAGCAGCAGCAGCAACAACAAAAACCTTGGTATGTCCTCACTCCAAGTCAAACAAGAAATACACTGCCTTAAATATTTACCAATGATGATACTTAAAGTTTCTTGCCAAGCTATAAATGCCAAATATTCTTACTCCTAATGTGGCCACTGAACTCTAGAATACTAAGAAGCTGGCAGCTCGGTTTATAAGTAAGCCAAAGTTAAAGATTTACTGCATACTGCATGAAAACCCAGGAGCTGGTACAAGCTGGCACCGTCTATTTATTACTGATATGAGAAACTAGACACGCCTACTATGAGCAAATAATGATAGGATACTGAGGGTATACACGTATACCCAGGGAAGTATACCTGAGCTGGTTGGACATGTCACTTCAACACTATGACAGTTACCAATGTGCTCCTCATTAGGACACCACAGCATTCTCTAGACCAGTGTTTTCTTCACAGGTGGCAGCTTTGTTCCCAGGGCACATTGTTGAAACAGACAAAATAAGCCTATCTTGACGCCCAACAGCTCTTACGGTGTGTGTGGGGAGGCAGGGTAGAGGTAGAAGGATCACGAGTTCAAGGTCATCCCTGGCTACATAATCAATTCAAGTTCTCTGTTAACTGCCCATCTCTGTAGCTCTGCCCACACCTTAGCTTTTGAGACAGAATCTCTCCCTGGGACCTGGAAGTCACCAAGTAAGCTGGGCTGGCTCGCCAGAGAGTCCCACAGATCTGTTCACCTCTCCTGCTCCAAGCTTTCAAGCACACCCCGCCACGCCCACCTTTTTAAAGCCTGCACTCTGGAGGATCAACTTTGGGTTGCCACGACTGCAAGGTAAACACTTCACCGCCCGAGCCACCACCCCAGACCAAACTTCAGAATGCTCAGCTGCCTCCTCTCTCACCCCTTGTCACTGCAAGGCTCGTTTGACAGAGAGCACAGAGCAACCTCTGCCTGCCCCCATGTGACCGTAGTCAGACTTGAAGACACCCTCTTTCGCTAGCTTTCCAAGACGCAACCTTATTCCCTAGTTGCAACGTGCTATCTCAGTGCTATATTTTTGTTTGTGTTGTTTCAGCGTTTAAGGCTTTAAAATTTTATTTCTATGTATATAGATGTCTTGCCTGCGTGTAAATATATACACTACAGGCATGACTGGTGCTCCTAGAGGCCCGACGAGAGCATTACATTCCCGAGAACTGGAGTTATGGATGATGGTTAGAAGCCACCACGTGTATACTGGAATCCAGCCTGGGTCCTCTGCAAGAGCAGTAAGTGCTCTTAGCCCCTGAGCCATCTCTCCAGCCCTGTGTTGTTTCATCTTTTATCAACCCGGTTTTGTCTGGCTACAGTCCACTTCTAGCTCCTACAATAAGGTCATCACCCGGAAACGCTTCTCCATTTCGTCCTCCCGACTCCACCCACATTCTCATTAAGTTAGGTATCCTATTGCACCCAGGCAGAAAACTCCAACCACTTAAAAGCTAGTCCCTTAGCCCTAGTCGTCTAGGAAACAGATGGATAACGTGATGGGGTGCACTTTTAGGACAGCAAGAGTGAAGGGGAGGGATATGAGGCAGAGGAGGGTCTAGAGCAAATGTCATGGTCCCGAAGCCCCGGCTTCTCAGGAAAGCTCAGCTGCTCTGTCCTGTGTGGCATCTCTCAAGAGCACTCTGAAGCCATTGCACGCGAAACAGTTACCTAGAGGAGAAAGGAGGAGGAACGTGTCTTTTTCTACCGGTTCTTTCCTCCCCTCAACCTCCTACTGGTCAAAATCTGAGTGCGGAGGTATTAACCCTCCTCTCCCACATGCTTTTCCTGGTGAGCATACGCCATAAGAGAGCTGCTTCCACCACAGCACCTTGTCACATGAAAGGATGCTGTCCAACAATTAGCAATTGATGGTGACGTCTTCATCACTTACATGTGTGGCATTCTCTAGCGCCCAGCACAGAGGAGGCAAGGGGCGAGGTAGACTTTCTTTACAGTTCAGCAGGAAGTCATGGGACGGCAGGTTGTCAAGGCGTGTAGAACAACATGGGTTGTTGTGACAACTTTGAATATCAAACCCATCTTTCAGATCAATGCCATACCTTTACCCACCCAACGGTACACTGGCTTCTGGTCTTCATCTGAATCCCCACCTCTCCTGGCCTTCTCGTAAGGCTCACAGGGCAGCCTTATCTCTGGACACGTGGTATAGACAAAGTGGGCGCAAGATAAACAGTCAGCAAGTGTGTGTCATATCTCCGGTCAGAAATCTGGAATCTTCCCGGTGCTGATGCTGAGGGCTGGGCTCAGGCTTATACCGAACACTTAAATTTCTACAAGAAGGTCTTAACATACCTCTTCAATCAAAGCTATTTTTTTAACAGTCTTTGTTGTACAGTTCGTTTCCAATGAATCTTGCACCATAAGCTGTCTGCTAAGGAGCTGAGTCAACAATCAATAAAACTGGCATAGCAGAGGGCCAGAGGCTCATGACAGTGCTGCCAACGGCAAGAGACCCTTCTTTGTTTCTATATTTGAATGGTGCTCCACCATAGATACTTACAAATTTACATGTGTGAATGTAAATCTCTTCACATCAATACACTGGTGAGCACCGAGGCTGTTTCCCTCTCTTAGATGCTGTGAGCACGGAATCAAAGATTTCTGTATGTGAAACAAACCAGACACAGGAAGAGAAGCACGATCTCACTCACACATAGGTGTGTCTCTCTGTGTGTGTCTGTGTCTCTGTGTGTGTCTGTGCGTGTGGTTCTGTGTGTGTTTCTCTGTGTGTCTATGTGTGGTTCTGTGTGTATCTCTGTGTGTGTGGTTCTGTGTGTGTGTCTCTCTGTGTGTCTGTGTGTGGTTCTGTGTGTATCTCTGTGTGTGTGGTTCTATGTGTGTGTTTCTGTGTGTGTGTGTGTGTGTGTGTGTGTGTGTGGTTCTGTGTGTATGTCTCTGTGTCTGTGTGTGTCTGTGTGTGTGTGTGTGTGTGTGTCTGTGTGTCTGTGTGTCTGTGTGTGGTTCTGAGTGTGTGTCTCTGTGTGTGTGTGTCTTGTGGGGGAGTCTGTATATCTGTGTGTGTGATGTAGACACATCCTGACATCATAATTGGACCTCTACATAAACATGAAAGCTCTCTCTCTCTCTTTCTCTCTCTCTGTATGTCTCTCTCTCTCTCTCTCTCTCTCTCTCTCTCTCTCTCACACACACACACACACACACAAGAATGCATATACACTGTCAAGTGGTAGTGGCACACGCCTTTAATCCCAACCCCCCCCCCCCGGGAGGCAGAGGCAGGCAGATCTCTGTGAGTTCGAGGCCAGCCTGGTCTACAGAACAAGTCCCAGGACAACCAGAGCTACACAAAGAAACCTTGTCTCAAAAACCACAGACAGAGACAGAGAGACAGAGAAACAGAGAGAGTACACATACACACATGAACATCATCACTCAGTCACACACATGAAAAATGGGGAGAAAAAAATATAGAAAGAAAGAAGCCCCTGCCCATATATGTGTATTTGCTGGGAGGAAAAATGGTCTGGTTTTGACCATTATCTTGTACAACCCGATTAATCATAAGCGATTTTTGTCCAAGTGTGTGCTTGTCTGGTCAGCTGTCTGTCCAGCTTTCCCTGGCCACACTGCAGCAGGATGGACATCTGACTCATCTTCACTCATCAATGACTCTGAAGGGGTTTTGTGTTTCTAGCCACTTACCACGCACCCCAAAGTAAAATCCGAGAACTTTCAGCTTACTCCTTTCAAGGTGAAGACAAACGTAACTGGACTAAAAGGACTTTAGTAAGTAAGTTCTGAGGAGTGAAATAAAACGCGTGTCGGCATCAATTCCTAGCAATATTCTATCCATTTGCTGTTTCCAGCATTGGCTCTGAAAGGAAACCAGAGGAAGCCTTTGTTATCATGGAAAGGGATGAGTCGCCCTCCTTGCTGGCAATGACATCAGCAGGTAACTTATTGCTTCCTGTTCTATTAATCATTTATCTGTTATTGCTCTGCTTGCTGATATTGGCAGCTTCCTCCAACCTCCATTGAACGAGCATCTGGGAATACACAAGCCATCGGAAGCAGGTTACAGAAAGAGTTTTGTAGGGCTGTCTGACTTGGACTTGATTGTTTGCCATATGTGGATAATCAGATCTCAGCAAGGCTCCTGAGTGGAGCCCACACAGGCTGTGTGTGTGTCAGGGAGAGAGCAGTGGCCTCACTGGGAACTTCTTTGCAAAGTGCTGAGCTCGGGTGGGCCAGCAACAGAGCCAAAGTATGGGGAAGTTCAAAAGACAAGCAGCTCTTATCTCAGGCATCCCAACCCCAGTGTCCCCTCATAAAGTGAAACATTTTGAACATAGATCAGGCTTTTTAAAGCCATAAAAAAAAAATCACAGGACTCTGCAAATGGGGCTATTGCCTCTCGATATTGGCATTGTTTTGCATGCCATTATGAAACAAAAAGTAATAAAAATATTCTTCCACACAGCACTGCAAGCAAGCAAGCAGAGTTTTGGAACCCAGTACAGTGCTTGGTACTGATGCAAACACATCTCAGTACAGCGCTTGGTACTAATGCAAACACAGCCCGGAACAGCTTTGGTACTGATGCAAACACATCCCAGTACAGTGCTTGGTACTGATGCAAACACATCTCAGTACAGCACTTGGCACTGATGCAAATACATCCCGGAACAGCTTTGGTACTGATGCAAACACATCTCAGTAAGAGAGCACTCCATGAGTGTTCCTAGTTGAGATCACAGAACGCAAGTGACCCTGAGATGGTGCCATATGGCCTGTTCTTTTGCTTTAGGGGTCTAAACGTGGAAGCCATAAGTGGAATAGATAGACCAGTAATCACTCACTCACCTATCTACAGAAACGATTAGAGGTGCAATGTGGTGGCCAGAGACAGAGCAAGATCTCCCTAGGGACCTCTCTGGTCAGTCACTTCCTCTTCTTCATTCCCACCAAACCTCTTTGCCTAAATCAAATCAAACTGGTTGATTTAGAAAACCAAATCGAAGCCAGGTGTTGGTGGTGCACGCCTTTAGTCCCAGCACTCGGGAGGCAGGGCAGGCACATCTCAGTGAGTTTGAGGCCAGCCTGGTCTCCAGAGCGAGTGTAGGACAGTCTCCAAAGCTACACAGAGAAACCCTGTCTCGAAAAAAACCAAAAAAAGAAAAAACTAAAAGAAAAAAGAAAGAAAAGAAAACCAAATCGGCTAAAAATTTATTTATCTTAATTAAAAAAAATAAAATTACCTGTTGGCTTCTGTTCAAATGATACATATGTTTCAAAAACAAAAAGCAAAACAGTAAGATTGGTTTTTAAAAATAAAGTATATTTGGGGTGCTCCAGAGTACCGAATCCCACGAGTAACTTCCTGTCTTCTCTCATTCCGTCTCCTAGCTTTGTAGGTGCCCTTCCTTGTCTCCTTTGCAGTCCCCTGTCTTCTTGGGAGGCATTAGCACTGGCACACCGAACCCGGCCTCCGGTACCCTCCCCCTCAGGCCTGCCTGCCTCTTCCCATCGTCTCTCCTTCCAGTGTCCACAGCAAAACCAACCTCGCTCTTGACATATGCACGACACCGACTCCCAACTTATCTCTAACCCTGTGTTGTTCCCACTCAACCGCCAGTTCAGCGTTTCTCCCCGAGTGTCTAATAAAGGCCTCAGACTTAACACAAAAGCAAAACCTTTATCTCCCGGCTCCAGGGTCTTTGCCCTAGCTGCCTTCCTCACCTCAGTTAATGTCATCACTTCTCAGGAGAAGTTGGGGATACCCTCTGGTTTCTCTGGTTTCTCTTTGATCATTTTGCCAACATTCAAATGGAAGTATTCTTATCTAAACGAATTCCTCAGCTTCATTTTAACATCTCTCCAAATCCCCTCAACTCACCACCCACCTAACCAGTTCCTCATCACTTCAGGGGTCTTGGGCACTCCCAAGGTCATTCTTCCCCGTGTCCCCTCCCACCCCTGCCACTTCACTCATCTCAAGGTACAGCACGCACGCGCACACACCCACACACCCACACACCCACATACGCGCGCGCACGCGCGCACGCACACACCTACACACTCTCACACATACACTCACACACACTCACTCACACACACACACACACACACACGCGCACACACACACACACACACGCACACACACTTACACACTCTCACACATACACTCACACACACTCATACACTCTCACACACCCACACCCCACACACACACACTCACACACACACACACATGCACACACACCTACACACTCTCACACATACGCTCACACTCACACACTCTCACACACACTCACACTCACACACACACACGCACACGCACACGTGCACACGCACACGCACGCACGCACACACACACCTACACACTCTCACACATATACTCACACCCACACACTCTCACACACCCACACACACCTACACACACACACACACACACACACACACCCCACCCCCAGGAACTCTTCCTCTTTCACTGTGGCTGCCATTTCTCCTATCCCAACTCTGTAGCCGCCGTTGCCTGTAACAGTCATTTGATACTTGAGTTCTACGCTGTCTTGACGTTACACACTTTAGTGTCTTCTACACGCAGGTGGACCTAGAGGCCCTGGTGGGCAAGCACCCCTGTTGTTAGCTTCATTTCCTCTGCCTATTGATTCTGGACACAGTGCTTGCTTGCTGCAGCATCCCACACCAATAGCTATGTGTTGGTGGGATTCTGCAGTGTGGGTCAGAAGTGTCTTCTTCCTCCCATCCTCTGATCTCTCTGTGGCCTTCCGGTTCGTCTGTCTTCCCTCACCTCCCTAATGCTGCTTTATTTTTTTCTTCTCTGGTAGATATTTCTTTATCAGGCCAACTTGCCTTTATCCACCACTGCAGCTGTAAGGAGAGTCAGTCCTCCAGAGAGAGCGGGGGAAGGGGGCTGCTTGGAAGAAATTAGTGTGTAATCACAGCAGGGTGGATGTGACCCCGAGTGAGTTCTCACAACCAGCCCCCACCCCACCCCACCCCACAGTGGAGACCAGTTCGGAGGTGAGCCTGAGTATGAGATCAGGACGCACATTCAATCTTACAGGAAGGGAAATCTTTCGTTTTCCTTCCCATAGTCTTGGAATTGTGAGATTGGAAATGAAAATCCATAGTTAGACATCATTCCCTTGAGACAAGGAATCTCTCTGTGAGGAGATAAAGCAGCCCTAAAAACTGCAGAGACCATGCATACTGACCATGCGCGCTGAGACATTGTTAGCTGATTACCGAAATGCAGATATACCTAAAGTTAGCAGCCCTTTTGCATTTTAGGAGTCAACAATCGCTTGTTTGCCTAATTACTGGAGGTTAAGTTTCTAGCCACCAGCAACCGAAAGAATCATACTGACCATGCCTCTTCTGTAGACCAGGCAGACCTTGAACTCAAAGCCCTCCTTCCTCAGCATCCCACATAGCTGCAATGGCAGGCATGCGCCATCAGGCCCTACTCCGATATGTCTTCCTAAAGGCAAGAAGTTCTTTGTGTTGTAGGCCTGACAGTAAATGGAAAGCTGAAGTCTAACTCTGAGGTTTTCATAACAGAAACCTGAGAAGCCTGGCAGAAATGACTGTAAGTACCAGTCCCAAATTCGGAGCTTTGTTTTTTCAGTGTTTCTTTCTGACACACAATGCAAATTTGATTGGGGTGAATTTCCTGATATGGCTGCATTATTTTCCCATCTGGAGCAGGAGCTATCACATTCCTGCCTGTCTGTCCCACGTCCTATGGCCAGCAGCAGCAGACACACACACACACAGGCTAGGTTTCCGTTCACACACATCACACATGCCAGAGCTGAAGAAAGTATTTCATCATGTGAAGTTTGGGGTTGATGCTTGGAAAATGCACACATGGTTTTGGCGTTGTTGGAAAGTGTAGAAGTAGAGACATGCACGGCTTTCAACAGCTAAAATCCCTTCCTGCCGACGTCAGCATTTCTGTCTCTGTCAAGCAGACGTGCACGGGTACAGAGTGTGTCAAGCGATAGCCCTGTCTTAGCCCTGGGGACTTCACTAACTATCGAGAAGGGGGCAAATGTGAACAAACATTACAGAAACACTATCATTTTTGCTTTTGTTGATGTGGAGGAAGACATCAATCCAAAAATCAACACCACATAAATAAAATATTTTTTGTTCTCTCTGCACCAAGAAAGGATGAGCAGCTGTTCAGCTTTGGAAAATTAGAGTGTATGTACGTTTTGTTATTTTAACTACGACTAGGTGGCTGAAGAAGAGCCTGAGACATAAGTGTTCTCTTTTTTTCTTTTTTTGGTTTTTTGGGGTTTTTCTGTGTAGCTTTGGAGCCTATCCTGGCACTTTCTCTGTAGACCAGGCTGGCCTTGAACTCACAGAGATCCGCCTGCCTCTGCCTCCCCAGTGCTGGGATTAAAGGCGTGCGCCACCAACGCCCAGCTGATTCGTAAGTGTTTTTACTGTGTGTGGTAAGCTGAGAACGGCCTGTACTTACTGAGTGCGAGGCATCTGCTGTCCTGAGTGCTGAGGGTACTGCAGCGAACAAAAAAACCTCCGTGGGCTTTTGAGGTCTGTCCCAGTGAGGCAGACAGAGATGCACAAAGGAAAACACTGTATTCGTTACCTTTACTGTCGCCCTGGCAAAGCACCTTCAAAGGTAGAAGGATTGATCTGGCCCAGCTTCAGACGCTTCATCCCCTTACCACAGGGAGGGCATGATAGCTCACATCGTGGCTGACAGGAAGCAATGAAGGAATACAGGAGCCAAGTAGGGTACAACCCCTCAGACATGCCCCCAGGGACCCACCTCCTTCCTTTAGCCCCTCTCAGCCATGCCATCATCTTGCAGCTCCTGTAGGGACTAACCCTCTGATGAGCCTCGTTATCTAATCAGATCTGGAAGTGCCCTCATAAACACACCAGAAGTTAGCGGCACTAATCCCTTAGGTGTCTCCCAATCCACTTGACATAATAAAAAATTAACTATCACAAACACACAGATGCCATTGCGTTTTCTCTGGTATTTATAAAAGAGGCTGAGGCGTAGAGGCATGGGGCGAAGTCGTGTTTTCTCTGGTATTTATAAAAGGGGCAGAGGTGTAGAGGCATGGGGCGAAGTCATGATCTAAAAAGGAGCTCCTGTGGATGCAAAAGGGAGAGGAAGGAGAGCTGAAAAAAAGAGCAATGGAGGTGAATATAATCAAAACACCATCTGTATCTGCCATAGTTAACTCCTTCCTTTCAAATAATATATGCCAAAAAAAAAAAAAATCCACCAAGGGGTTCATGAGATGAGCACTTGCCTGGTATGTGAATGGGCGGGCCAGTGTTCAATGCCCGTTACCATTATTTTAAAAATAAATTCAGAGTCTCATGCTCCACCGACTGAACTAGCTGGGCACTGCCTCCAGTCTGACAAATGGGGAGCCTGCCTAAGACCAAACTAGACTTCCTTAATATAGCTGACAATGGTGTGACTGGGACAATATATGAGGCCACAGGGAGTGGGTCCAAGATCTGACTCTAATGCAGAAAATGACTTAGTGGAGCCCATTCTAGATGGAGAGACACCTTGTCCAGCCTAGACACAGGGGTGTGGAGGGTGGGGAGGTGCCTTGGTCCTGCCTCAATGAGATAATGGGACAGACTGAGTAGACTTCCTAGGGGAGGCCTTACCCTCTCTGAGGAGCAGATGGGAGGTGAGGGGATGGGGGGAGTTGGGGGAGAGGAGAGAGGGGGAACTGGGATTGGAATGTAAAAAATAAATCAATAAAAAAATTAAAATACTATATACTGATCCGATGAAATCAACAAGGGTTTAGGGCCTTCAGAAGGGGATACAGCAAGGAAGCAGGGAAGGTTGCAGATTTTGAAAGATGCTCAGTAAAGACTGTTCTGAGGTACTACGTCACCAGAGGCCTTGAGGAAGGAAAGCATGAGCCAGAGGCGACTGCAGGAAGAGCTCACCGGGCCGCAGGGACAGTGTATGCAAAGGCGCTGAGGCCAGGGTTACAGACGGCTGCTTGCGTTTAAGGGTCACTGCTATGCCCAGAACACACAGCATAAGGGAAGGGAATGGGGGAGAATGTGAGAGAGGAAACGGGGAGTAGGGGTAGGGGCACACCAAGTATTCTAGGGCCTGATGTGCGGGTGATTGCAAAGATTGGCTTTCCCTGAGAGCATGGGGAAGCCCCCAGAAGGTAGCAGCCAGGGGAGTACATAACCAAGAGTGTTCAGAGCCTCATTTGTACTCGGACTTTAGTGAATAAAGACAGAAACTGGGAGACAAGTTAGTGCGACAGCCCTGGAGGATTATGTAGTGTTTGCACTGTGGAAGCAGAAACGTGGCCAGATCACCCCTCTACCAGTCACCATGACAACCTAGATACTCCCACACATTGCCAACAGGCCCCTTGCTGTGCGGTACCTCCACTCTGTGAACCCTCAAATTCCAAAAGACATAACCAAACACCGCCTCTCTGTTGGGCAACACCCATCACAATTTATAGTAATTATTTAAGATCCCACAGGAAACCTGTCATCACTGGGCCGGTGACCTTTACTCCTGCAAATTATGTTCACTCGTTCTTCTGGTCAAGATAGCTAGGTCCCTCTCCTCTCAAGCCCAGGGACCACAGAAATGCCTTCAGTCCCCAAGGCTGCAGTTGCCCAGTGTACCCCAGCCACCTCCTCCCATCTGGGAGAGTTTAACGTCAGCCAGATGGAAACCTGACTCTGGGTACATCTAGAACATGAAGATTGCTCTTGGTGGTGGTGATCTGGAAAATCCAAAAGCTGTGTCGCTTTGACCTCTCAGCTTTCTGCCTTTCGCCTCCCCCACCTCCCAGCCATAAATTCATAGCTGGGTGCTGGCGAGCTCGGTAACTAGGCACCCTTGGACACAACTTATCTGCACAGTGAGATGTGTATCTAATCGATTTGCCCGTTCTCCTGACCTTTGAGTTTCTGAAGTCAAACTGTAAAGAGGGAGGGACCAGGAACCAACACGGATTCCCTGGAAATTTCTAGGAGCGGTGAGTGCTGCATGGGGTGTGACTCCCAAGCCAGTGTAGACATGGGGCAGAGTGGACTTGGCCCTGGAAAGCCTGGAGCTGTCGAAGGAGGCATGGACAATAAAGCAGAAATTAGGTAAAAACAATTAGAAAAAAAAAGCAAAGAGCCAATGTGTGGGTCATTTGTGTCTTTGTGTCTACTTTCCACAATGAGTTCTTGGGGACAAGAGACTTTAGTACACTCACCACACATCCCCAAGATCTAGCGCTCTACCTGGAACCCGGTTGGCCTCCAATCTTTGATTCCCTCCAATTTGCAAAGCTCTTGCCTATTTGGAACCTTAGCACAAGCTACTGCCATCCAGTCTGGAATACTGTATTTTCCACTGAGACCACCTTGTCCTTTAATCCACAGTTTAAACGTTAGCTAGCTATCATTTAGGTAATCCCAGCGCTCAGGAGGCAGAAGCAAGGGGATTTCAGCTTGAGGTCCAGAAAAATGCACCTCTCATCTCAGAGGCAATAAATGAAAGTCACCCATGGCCTGGGGACACCAAGTTAGGGTGTCCCAAGTACCGTGTTTCATGTGGTAAGAGTTTCGCATAGTTTTATAGCTACAGAACACAAGAAGGTCATCAATAACAGTGCTTTTGAAATAGCACGGAGGGAGCATCAGGTCAGCGGTGATGGCAGGGTGGGGGCATCAGGTCACCAGTGATAGCGTGGAGACGTGTCTGCTACAGGCCTCAGATGTCATCTGATGATGTACTTCCTGGCCTTTCGGTTGGTGGACAGGTCACAAGATTAGATGCAGAGGTTAGCAATGGATGGCTATTAGGAACTTAAAGATAGCCAGGATGACTGGCTCCAGATATGCAACGTTCCAAATCGTCATAATCACGGGGTTCTAGCCAGGCAGTCAGTCCTGTAGAATGTTTAGCACAGGTAAGGCACTTTTTTTTTCTTTTAATTCTAGGCACTTCAGTTCACAGGATCACCCTGAGCTACATGGATAGGCTCTGTGCCATATATATATATATATATATATATATATATATATATATAATAAATGTTGGCCCCTTGAAAATCCTGTCCCAATTTAAAGGAAATCTCTCTCTCTCTCTCTCTCTCTCTCTCTCTCTCTCTCTCTCTCTCTCTCTCACACACACACACACACACACACACACACACTATGACATCCTTTCTTTATCTAGAACCTTCTTCCAGATATCGGGTTTTGTTGAGTACTTGCCAAGATTCTTGTGACTCAGCAAGGGATGGGTCCAAGACACAAGGATAGCAGCAAGCAAAGCGAGAGGATTTATTAAAGACACTTCAAAGGAAGGAAGCAGGAGAGAGCAGAGAGGAGGAGCCTGGAAACCCAGCGTCACAGTGCACAAAGGAGCCCAGGCTTTCTGTGACCCGTTGCACGCCTCCCCGGCTCATTTGCACATGGACTTTCTCAGGTCTGCTCCGTGACTGTTAGTCCTGGTGGGAGCGGTGTTTCCAGCCTTCCTCTTTGCCCTAGGTTTGTCTCATATGCTAAGCCTGCAGCCCTTGTCCAAAGTCTCTGAGCCCCACTTTCCACCCTGCCTCCAGCCTTGTGAGTAACCACTTGTTACTCGTTTGTCTTGGGTATACAAATGTAGCCACACATTGTAGGAAGAAAAATAAACCCTTACCCATCCTTCTCAGTGTTACTGTTCCAGCAACTAGCATGTCTACAGCCACAGTCTATAAAAGCTAAACAACAAAATGAACCTATTTAGAAGCAGGATTTAAGAGAATTATGTGGCATTTTAATTTTAAGCTGTAAGAGAATTTAGCCTAAAATAGAGGTAGCATTTTACACCAACAGAGAAAAAAAAAAAAAAAAGGATTTACAAGCTATCTAGTCTCAACTGCCTAAGCAAAAACTAACCCAACCCCCTTCTTCTTTATCTTCATCAAAGTCAATTCCTAACAGATCAAAGATTTAGACCCTAAAAATTGGGAGCCATTGCTCCAAGCCAAGCCTGACTCTGCCTCGGAGCTCACCGTGACGGCCAGCTCCAACCTGCACACCTTCACTGTATATTCCTACCCAGCCACCATGGCCCTTCCTTTGCCAAGCAAAGGGGCTGCTGACTCACTTAATTTGTCCCCAGGGATCCAAGAAGCCCCCAGACACTCAGGTGTCCCTGGACTATCATCCTGATCCCAGAGGCCAGGGCAGGCTGACAGCCCCAGCTGTCACCCCTGAGTGGCAGAGGATCCTGGGCAAGGAACTGAGGGCAGCTGTCGGGGAAAGGCCAGATTTCCCTGTCCACATTTGGTTATCCCCTCCCCCTCATTCCTACTTCTTCCAACATGTCCAGTCACGTGTGAAATGTCTAATATGGGTAGGAAATATTGGTGGGGGGGATACCATGTCCCTTCCGAGTAGCATGTTAGAGAAGGGAGATTAGGTTTTTTATTTGAGGGAGAGGGAAAAGGTACAGGCTTGTTAATGAAAACAACAGTCTTAATGTCTTCTCTGTAACATGAAGTAATATTTTAATGTCATGTTTTAGACATACATTACTTAGATTTTTTTTTCTTGGTTTCTCGAGACAGGGTTTCTCTGTGTAGCTTTGGAGCCTATCCTGGCACTCGCTCTGGAGACCAGGCTGGCCTCAAACTCACAGAGATCCGCCTGCCTCTGCCTCCCGAGTGCTGGGATTAAAGGCATGTGCCACCAACGCCCGGCTACATTACTTAGATTTTTAAAAAGCAGCGTAAGTCTTCTGAACCCTGGATATCCCATGGTGTTTCCTGGCTGGCTAGAGTTGGGGCAGAGTGGGCTGCCAGAGTTGGGGGTAAGGCTCTACAGATCCATAGCCCTCAGTCCTGGTGTCAGAATGGGGGTCTTAGCACCTGACACAAACAAATTTTGGGGTTTTTGAGGTAGGGAGTCATGTAGCCAAGATGTCCTCAAACTCATTGTGTAGCCAAGTGCTGGCCTTGAACTTGTATCCTCCTGCTTCTGCCTCCCAAATTTGGGGGTTAAAAGTGTGAACCCCCAGAGGGACAGGGAAAGATGCCCCTCCCACCTCACCCCTTGCCACCTGAGGCAGACCCTGCCCCTCACTGGATGTAGAACTAAGGAGAGCAGGCCCTGTGCCTCACCTGGGCAACACAGTAGAGCTGACCCTGTGGATGGAGGTGTGGGGTAGCTGGCCCTGAGCATGGGAGTGTGAGACTGAGCCCCGCCCCTCAGCGACTGAGCCCCGCCCCTCCTGTACATATGGTGGTGTGGGCAAGGGAGAGAAGCCCCCTTCCCATGCCCCTCAAGGCCTGTGGTAGGTTCCTGGGGTCTCTAGAGTGAAAAAGCTGGTCCTGCCTCTCAGCCGCTGCAGCACTAGGCGAAGCAGGCCCCACACTCCCACTAGGCCGCACAGTAGAGCTGGTCCTGGTATTGCAGGTATTGGCGAGCCTGACCCCAGGACTTGAGAGCCCAGGAATTGGCCCCGCCCCTTGCTGCTTACCACATTGGATGAGCTAGCTGGGCAGCACTGGAGAGTTCACCCTGGTGTTGAGGACAAAGGCGAGGTGGCGGGATGAGCAACCCAGCAACCACCCAGACCCAGAACCAGAGCTATAGGTTGGCCCAATCCATCATCCACCCAATCTGTATGACCCGTATCAACAGCCCCAAGTTATCCTTGGATTTGTGGGTTGTTTAAGCACACGTATCAAAAGCATTGCTGGGTGTGGAGGCACACGCCTTTAATCCTAGCACTTGGGAGGTAGAGAGTTCAGGGCCACTGTGGTCTACGTAGTGAGTTCTAGGACAGCCGATGAAACATAATGAAGCCTGTCTCAAAAACCACCACCGTCACCACCACCACCATTATCATTAACCAAGCAGACTTAAAACTCCATTTTATTCATGCCACCACTGTTATTTCATTACAAATGATTTTTGTTATGATAAATCTTTCCACCAGCCGCCCGCCCGAGTCAGGCCCAAATGAATACACAGAAACTTGTATTAGGTTCAATGCTGCTTGGCCAATGACTAGGATTCTCATCTGTTAGCTCAGTCTTAACTATCATAAACCTATATATTTTATAAGACTTATCTTATCGGACACCTTATTGGCGTCCCTCCTTGCCGGTGGCTCACATCCTGCTGCTGGAGCAGGAGCAGAGGGGAAAAAAGGCTACTTCCTGTTTCCTCACTTAGATATGAGTCTCCTTGCTATGTCACTTCCTGCCTGGATCACCACTTATCTATTACATTTCCCAGAATCCTCTTTGACTCCTAGTCCCTTGTCTAACTTGCTGTCTCATTGGCCAAACAGTATTTTATTTAACAATCAATAAGATAAACATACACAGTACATTCCCCATCAGATCTTTAATGGATATTTTGAGTTGCATGGGGCTATATTTTTTCTAATCTGAATAATTTTTAAGTTACAAAATTTATAGCTGCAGATCTGGGTAAGTTTTTTCACTAGAAAGATGATCATTGGCAGCAAGCATATTGACCTCCCGGTTCCTTCTTCTAGAAGCTTGCTTCTATGAATCCTACCCCAAATGGTCTACACGCAGGCACCCATGACTGTTTAACTATTTGCATGTATGTTTCTATCTATGTATCTATCCATGTATCTATGTATCTATGTATCTACCCATGTATCCCTGTATCTGCCTGTGTATCTATCTATCTATCTATCTATCTATCTATCTATCTATCTATCTACCTATCTGTGTATGTATCTTGAAAAGAGATTTTTTTTCAACTACCTCCGTCCCACTGGACCAGTTTTCCTCTACCCACGGGGTCCTGTAGCCATTTAATGAAATGACTACTCTGAGACTTAATATCAGTTACAATTGTTTAGTCAATGGCTCAGGCTTCTTACTGGTCAGCTCTCTCTTAATTATTAAGCCACTTCTCTTCATCTGTGTATCTCCACATGGCCTTGTCTTATTGGAGAATGTCTGGGAGTTAAACCTCCCTGGTGGCTACATGTTGTCTCCCTCTTGGTTTTCTTTTCCCTCCCTAATCCATTCACTTGAGTTTGATTTCCCACCCCACCCCCAGACACAATATGAGGAGGAGAGAAGTGACTTGCTAGTTGTCTTCTCACCTGATATACATGGACATGCACACACACACACACACACACACACACACACACACACACACACAGAGAGAGAGAGAGAGAGAGAGAGAGAGAGTACATACATACATACATACATACATACATACATACATACATATGTATTTAATTAAGAAAAAACCCTCATGCCTGTGGTGGGAGTACAGGATTGTTGTTTCTTTTCTTTTTTTGGTTTTTCGAGACAGGGTTTCTCTGTGGCTTTGGAGGCTGTCCTGGAACTAGCTCTTGTAGACCAGGCTGGTCTTGAACTCACAATGATCCACCTGCCTCTGCCTCCCTGAGTGCTGGGACTAAAGGTATGCGCCACCACCACCCAGTGGGAGTACAGGATTGTAATACCAGCACACTGAAACTGAAGAAGGCTTGCTTCCAATTCAAGACTACTACAGGCTATCCAATGAGAACCTATCTCCGACAAGAAGGGGAAAAGAAAGAAAAATCTTTTCAAATTCTTTCAACTATTAGAAGTGAGGCGAGCTTAACCTGTGAGTTGTGATTAAGTAACTCAACTTAAAAAGTCTAGGCTTCATTTCTCTGGGTGTATCTCTCGGATGGCCTGCCCACGCAGCCCGGGGAGCTAAAGCCCATTCCCAGCTATAGCCACTCCCTACCCATCCCCAACAGTGTATTCAAATCCAATGCCAAAAGTTACTTATTAAACACAAGAGATAACTGTGCCCTGAGAAACCCATTATAAACTTTGTCTGTGCTCCCAGACTGATCTCTTCCTGAAACCGGGGACAGCCGTCTCAGAGAAGAGGAGATGGGGAATCGTCATGTAAGTGTTCATTACCTTTGGGGTTCAGTTTGCTGTTTGGTTAGCCTGTGAAGGAATCCAGCTGTGAGCTCACGGTTGACATAGCCTCATGCTTCATCACTTTGATGCCCGCCTTGTTACTAGCATTAACACGAGTATACCATGCTTTTAAAATGTATCTGGAATACATTTCTCTCCTGGCAAGAGAGGAGCTTTTAGAAGGTGTTTTAAAAATGCAATAAGGATTGTCCTGCAGAGGGCAAATGGCTTGCATGTATTTGTAGAACGTATAAGTAAAGCTTTTAGTTTGTGGCAAAATTGTGCAAAATCTCATAGACTAGTCCTATTCAGAATGTGTGTGATAGATGTATTCCTGCTGAAAATATCAATACAGCAAGATAAGATACTCCTGTGAGGCCGGATAATTCAGACTACAAGGTGAAAATCTTCCATTGCTATCTCCAAGCAGCTTCAAACACCCAGACATTTGCAATGGGTCATGGCATAGACTAAATGTTTCATTTTTTTTCTTCTGAAATGCCTACGCTTAGGAATAGCGTGTCAGAAATGACTAAGAACTGACCAAAGCCCTTATCGTTTGTAATCTTTGGTGCATGAGGCAAATAACAATTGAATCAGATTTCTACTCGGAGATATGAATATCTTAAGCTAATCCAGTAAGAACCTGATTCAGGTTTGTGCAGCTACCGTAGTTTCTCATAGCAAGATTTCGAGTATACAATATATTTAATATAGATATATATAAAGTGCCATAGGCAAAGGGAATAAAACTTGAGTTTTTCCTGCAACCTCGCTTTGTGCCTTTATTGGTATAAAAGGGTCACCCAATGGTCACAAATCTCCAAGGATTGTTCTCAGAGGGTCATTAATTTTTAAATCATATGTAAATAGCCTTTTCTAGCTAACCAAGGTTATGAGTTATCCTCTTCATCTTTCCCAGAAGCCAAAAACTACTTATATTATACTTTCTTCAAATGGTCACAAGGGACTTCAGACCACTGGCCCCAACACCTGCACTTTGGAGGACAATTATGTCCCTTGAAAAACCACCCGTCAGCCAGTGGTGGTGGTGGCACACGCCTTTAGTCCCAGCACTCGGGAGGCAGAGGCAGGTGGATCTCTGTGAGTTCGAGGCCAGCCTGGTCTACAAGAGGGAGTTCCAGGACAGGCTCCAAAGCTACACAGAGAAACCCTGTCTGGAAAAACAAAACAAACAAAAAGAAAGAAAGAAAGAAAGAAAGAAAGAAAGAAAGAAAGAAAGAAAGAAAGAAAGAAAGAAGAAAGGAAAAACCACCCCTCACTAGACTAGAGCAGAATTTTTGTAGATTTCACTTTTGAATCCCAAGGCCCCTTCTTACTCCTCTGAGAAGGCAATCAATAGTTGTCCAAAGGGGACAAGCCACCCTTGGTAGCCTTGCACCCACTCAAGTACAGCCCATAGGCACTTTCTTTTCCCTTCCATTTTAAGATTTCTTAGACACAATGTCACCTGGCTACCTACCGTCTTTTGCTTCAGGCTGAAAACCTCATTATAAGGCATGAGGTTTGCAATCAGGGATCACACAGACACCCAAACATGTGCATACACACATGCTTGCACTCACACATACATGTACACACCCATGCACACACACCGGTATCCATGCGTACAGGCACCGACTCATGCACCCAGCAAGCATGTACTCATTCACACAGGCAAAGGGCTTGTTACAATGTTTGCAGCTCATGAGAAAATGTAGCTTTCTAGGCCTTCACTGCTCCCAAGAGCATGCGGTGAACAAAACCCCAGGATGCTTTGCCCCAAGCTAAGATACAGTGTAGCCAGGAACTGTTACAAGTGCTTGAAGGAGCGACTATATCCTAGAAGAGTGGATGTAAAACCTGCTTCAAGAAGGAGATGTTATCCCAGAAACGGCTCAAATTGATGGTCCTAGCAAGCTTCTTGAATATCTATAAACCAGAACAAGTATGATAGTACTTGTTCCTGCAAGCTTAAAATCCGATGTGGTGTCATGCTTACTCCAATCCACCTACCAAGAAAGTTTTAGTGGTACTTCCTGCAATGCCATCGGGCTTTTCCCTTGGCTCTGATTCTTGATATCCATATCATCTCTCTCTCTCTCTCTGTGTCTCTCTGTCTCTGTCTCTGCGTGTGTGTGTGTCTCTCTCTCACACACACACACCTTTGTTCTTTCCCTCCCTTGACTATGAAATGAAATAAGACTTACTAAAAATTTAAAATGCATACACAAAGGCAGGCACTGAACTCCCTTGCTCATCCATATGACCCAGGGAACTATGTACTAAGTTTTAGGTTAGCATCATCACTTAATACCTAGGGAAGCCATACGTTCCTAACAGCACATCTGCAGACCAATTCCACAGATAACTATTCCTCTAATAGTATTGCGAAATCAAGAGACTAGTGACAGCAGATGCATCTCCCAGTACTGACATGTGGAATCTTAGCCAGGCCAGAAACTGAAGGATGCTCACCCTTGTGCTTTGCGCTTTTCTTCTTCCTCCCCATTGGTGATTTCATTATTTGCATTTGTATTTGTTATTCTTGTGTCTGTGCATGTGTGAGCCTGTACATCATGATGCACAGATTGAGGTCTGAGGAGTCTGTTCTCTCCTCCCACCTTTACATGCCTTGCAAGGATCGAACTCAGGTCTCCAGGCTATCACCACAAGCGCCTTTACCCAGTGAGCCATCTTACCTGTCCTGACTTTCTTCTTTTCTTTTCTGGCGCTAAAGACATAATTCTTTGTGACTAGCCTGTTTGGAATAGCAGTAACCAAGATACTGGGTTAGCATCATCACACCATAGTCAGGGTTTGCACAGCCTAAGCTGGCCCCTGTGCTGCTGAACATCAAACACAGAAAATTAAGATACATAGAAAATCGTGTTTAGGCTTAACTAGGTGGCGGGTCAGTTCTGCTTTGTTGTGTGGGTTGTTTCCAAGAGAGTTGATACTAGATACTAGATGCTAGATGCTAGATGCTAGATGCTAGATGCTAGATGCTAGATACTAGATACTAGATACTAGATACTAGAGGGAACTAGGAAGTTTGAGATGACCACTAATGTGTGACAAATAATAAAGAAAGCAAGGCTTGGGGGTGTGTGTTACAAATGAGGAAATGCTCACAAAGCCAAATGGATGAGTGATTTCTGGGAAATTATTTGCAACATTGATAAAGAGAGTCTGGAAAGACCCGCAGCTTTGCTGTTCAACACTGGGCCCCTGACCAGGGGAAACATCAGCTTTACCAGGACACTTATCATAAATGTGAAACTGGGTCTATAGAGACGGCTCTGTTCATAAACTTCTTGCTTCACAAGCATGAGGACCTGAGTTCAAAGTCCCAGCACCCAGGTAAAAAGCCAGGCAGCACGTGTCTGTAATCCCAGGACTGCACAGGCAGAGACAGGTGGATACCGAGAGATTTCTGGCTAGCTAGTTTAGATGAATCTGGACATTCCAGGTTCAGTGAGAGACCCTGTCTCAAAAATAAGATGCCAAGCAAGGCATGGTAGCACACCCCTTTAAATCCTGACAAGAGACAGAGACAGGTGGATCTCTGTGAGTTCCTGGCCAACCTAGTACATAACAAATTCCAGGCCAGTAAAGGCTACATAGTGAGACCCTGTCTCAACAAAAGAAAAATGGAGAAGTGATGGAGGAAGACACTGAGTATCAACCTCTGACCTCCACAGGTGTGTTCATGCGTGCGTGCGTGTGTGCACGCACGCGCACACACACACACACACACACACATGAATCTTACACTCCTTTCCCAAGTCTCTTACAGTCTTTCGTACAAGTCCCCAACGTTAGATGGGCATTAGATTCACCAGAGAAGTTCTAAAACCTACTGGTATCCAGGTCCCACCCTAGAGACTTGAAATCAATTGCTGCAGCTGTTGTCCTAGACGTCAGGATTTATAAGTGTTCCCTCAGTGACTCTTAAATCCCATGCCTATGCCTAACCTTAGGGAAAGCTCGACTCACCACTGAAGGCAGGAGTCACCAGGAGTGTCAGTGAAAGCAAAGCCGCTTGTAACTGCTGCCCAGCAACTTGCTGCATTGCCAACAACTTCTGAGGGAATGACTTGCTTGGGCTAAAATTTAGCCAACAGAAACATTACCTAACGTGGAGGACAGTTTGGGACCAGTGGCAGATGATCACTGGGGGAGTCCCAGTTGAAGGTAGACCGATTGACACTTGGGAGGTACCCAACAGGTGGCAAACAGGCCTAGATTTCTAGGAAAAGAAGGCAAGTGAAAATATTGTAGGGAGTTTCAAGGAAGATGGTACAATTGTAACCAAGTGTGTGCATTAAATTGTGACCGGTTACTCAAGGGTACCATAGTCAAGCCCCAGAAGAAACAGCCTGCAACCATGCCTCTCTTAGCAGGAAAACATTTATGGTGGAAGGCTAGTCATTTGGGTCACCACACTGAGTATAGAAAGTTCCCAGAAGGAGACCAGTTTTCACTGAAGTTCTAGATACTTTTCAAGTGAAATTATGTGCCTTGGGCTTCTGGGATTGCTTATCTAGGGCAGACACAAGCAGCCACATTGACATAGTGAGAAGGCTGCCTGGAACACCTAAGGCAAGTATTGTTACACTCACACAAGGAAGAAAATAAAGCTCACAGATTGACACAGGATCTCAGAGCTGCAGCTATCAGGAGCCACTTAAAGTCCCTTGAGTAGAGATGCATTCACACCCAGCCTGTTGGCATAGCCTGGCATCTGTGTCCTCAGCTCAGAAGCAAGAACTGAAATTCATCCAGGCAGTAGCGGTGCACGCCTTTAATCCCAGCACTCGGGAGGCAGAGGCAGGGGGATCTCTGTGAGTTCGAGGTTAGGCTGTTCTACAAAAGGGCAGCCAGGATTGTTACACAGAGAAACCCTGCCTAGAAAAACAAAAACAAAACTCTCAGCAATGACGGAGACAGATGGGGGTTAAATGGGGCCTTGGAAGTGTTGATATAGCCAACGTCTATCCGGAGCTAACTGGAACAGGAGTTGCATAGGTGGACATTGTGATCTGCGATGTTTGAGCTTTCCACTGTGCCACACTCTGGATAGAGTCCTTATGACAATCCTAAGAGACACTCCCAAACAGAAAGAAAGGGAAGCAAAAGTGGGGTGATTGGGACACCTGCTGAGAGGTACATGATGGGCGACTGGGGAGATCGCTCTGTGGGTAAAGTGAACGGCAGTGTGAGTCTGTAACCCTCAGTGCTGGGTGAGGGAGATGCAGGCAGGACATTCCAAAAGCTCGCTGGCCAGCCAGCCTAGGCAAAATAGCTCCAGAGAGACCCCATGGAGAGTGATAAAGGGAGACACCAATATGGACCTCTAGCCTCTATCTGCACACACACAGGGGTGTGAACACACCCTCACAAACATATATATACAACACACACACACACACACAGGGGTGTGAACACACCCTCACAAACATATATATACAACACGCACACACACACACACACACACACACAAGACACAGCATGGATTTCGATTTACCAAGTTCCCATACTGTGTCTTAGGTTCTTTTAAGCCTCGTATTAAAAGTAGAAGCTAACCGACCTGCCTTGATTAGTGGGGAAACATGGGCATTACTCCTTCACCTTCTTTTGTCCCCTTCCTGAGTCTCTACCTCCTCCAGCAACCGCCAAAGCATCTGCAAATAGTGCTATCAACGGGGGACCACGCACGTGCTGACTACATGTGCTTACGGGGCCATGTCATTCGAACCGGCACACACGCATCCAAATTAAGCCAACATTTTACTTCGTTGTAGCTCAAGTATCTCTACCCAGCCCTATTCCCAGATCAATTCATGAGTGAGGCACTAACAATTATGTGTTTTAAGACCACTGCCCACCAAGTGGCAGATATAATTCTAGTATGGTGATTTCTAAATGTGATCTGCGGACCAGTATCATGGTATGACGTAGGACCCACTGAATCAGCAACTGCCAAGGCAAAGCCCAGTGACTTCATGTGAACGAACCCTGTGGGTGATTAAGATGGTCACTTTGAAGGGCTCTAGCAGGCCCAGCTGGGCAAACAGTCATTAACAGGTTCTGCCTTTACCCTGCTTTCCCATTGCCTCTGCCTTGCCAAAAGCCATTAGGTTACATTCCTAAAGCTAGCCACCAAGGTCCATTCCCTTACTTGGCCACTTCCTCCTCCTGAGGCTGACTACCAAGGTCCAGCTATCAAAGTATTGAAGTCCAGCAATCAAAATGCCCCTTTGGCTCATCCAATCAACGTGTCCAATCAAATTTAAACACCTCAGCCTAACACAGGGTTTCCCCCTTTACCTTTATAAACTGCCATTTCCCTGTGGGCCACATCTGTCTCCTATCCAGAGGCAATCCTTCATCCCTCAGGAGTAAATATCCCTTCCCTCCCCCTTGTTCCCTTCCCCTTGTCTCCCTTCCTCTATCTCTTGTCTTTGTCTCTTATTCCCTGCCCTCTGTCCATCTGAGGAAAAATAAATCTCATTTGTGCTGAAAACATACAAACATGTCGTGACAGGTTATGTCATATTCAGGCCCGTGTTCGCCATGCTTGGGCCTGGTAGAGCCCTTCACACTCAACTGCTGTAACCCTGGTCAGAGCATAACCCTCCCCCAGGCCCAGGGTAGAGCTGCCCAGATAATGGCCCTGAAAGTCTGCTTATCTCCAGCCTTCCTCCTTGCTTTAGGCAACAGGAAACCCCCAGTCAGTCTCACACCATGGGATGACAAATGAGGGGGCTGCCTTCAGATGGGCCATGCTAAGATGTGGGGACAGCTGGGAGATGAACAGTTATCACGAAGTACAACACAGGGAAGCAACGGTCCTGGAGCCAGTGAAAAGCCGCTCCCCCTTCCAGCAACCAAGACAAAGGCAGTGGGTTGGAGAGAGGCGGGCAGGTGAGAGGGCCAAATCACGTGGTTTGCTGATTGTGTAGGAAGAAAGGGAGAATACAACAACTTCTGGCAAAAAACAAACAAACAAACAAAAAAAGTGGGTCGGTGGTGGCGGGAAGCAGAGGCAGGAGGATCCCTGTGAGTTCGAGACCAGCCTGGTCTGCAAGAGCTAGTTCCAGGACAGCCTCCAAAGCCACAGAGAAACCCTGTCTCAAAAACAAACAAACAAACAAAAAAAACAAACAAAAAAACAAAAACAAAAACAAAAAAAAACAACTTCTGGCTGGCTGGTGTACGAGGGTAGACGGCCATCCACCTTAGAGATGGACGGCAAACATGCAGGTTTCCAAGATCAGAGTAAGTTCGAGGTTGGGGTCTGTTGAGTTTGAGATACCTTCCACACACCCAGCAGGCACCTGCATCAACACCTCAGAAAACAAGGGGCTTGAGGTAACTGGGGAAGAATGAGCCCACAGCAGGTTTCTGTCTGTCTTGGAGCAAAGAGTAGGTATCGATTATAAGCAGGACTAAAAATAGTTTCCGTAACAAACACATTTATTGATCTGTCTGTTGTATGACTTTTCTTGGGGAGACATGAACCAAAATCTGCTCACCCTAGGTATGGCACCAAGGACAAACCAAATCAATGGTTTTACCCAAGTTTAGCATAAAACAATAGATTTCATTGGGGCTATTTACAAGAGCGTGGGAGAGTGGGTTTCTGCCTCCAGGGTATCAGCACTGAAAACAAGTTTCACCCTCTGGCAATTGCTAACCATGGAGATGGGCAGAATCCAGTGTGGGGCCTGGTTCATAACCTGGTGAGCCAGCTGCTTCAAGAGCTCTCTCCCATGTCTTCAGAGGAACGTTAGGTGGCCTGATCTTATGAGAGTCTCATGAGGGTAATCACAGCTTGCCTGATTCTAAGATAGAAACAGCAAGGTCATGTCCAGAGGGCCCAGTTCCACAACCCAGCCTTAGCAGGCAGCCTGGGAGAAGGCACACAGCATGTCAGAAACATCATTAAGGGTGGAGCTCTGGCTGCCTCTCTGTCCTGCCACCCCCGAGTGTGTGCCTACCCCTCCTCCTCCTTATGACACAAATGGTCATCAGCAAGGAGGAAGAGGAGAGGGGAAGATATGTCTTTCTCCTTGTGTGCCATTTTCCTCTCTGAGGCAAATTTTTTTGAAAAGTTTCGAGCATCCCGTGTCACAGGGCAGACTGCTGGGCAGACTAGCCCTAGGCTGGCAAAGGGAGACTGAAAGGTTGTGAGCCCTTTGTCCCTGGGAGAGAGTAAACTAGCCATTTACAGAGAGAGAGAGAGAGAGAGAGAGAGAGAGAGAGAGAGAGAGGGTTGGGGCAGGGGAAGAGTTGGCTCCATGCTATGGAAATGGTGTGACAACCAAAATGAACTGGCAAGAGGGAGGCCTGGTCGTACAGCTCCAACCTAGGAAAACAGGATCTGCTCCCAGAGTCCATGAATACTGGCTGCAATACAAGCATGCATATGTGTACACAAGTATGTGCTCACATATGTGTGCATGCGCGCACACACACACACACACACACACACACACACACGAGAGAGAGAGAGAGAGAGAGAGAGAGAGAGAAAGACAGAGAGAGAGACAGAGAGAGACAGCGAGAGACAGAGAGACAGAGAGTCTACAGACTCTCAAGTCCCTTATATAAAACTTCTTGACACTCACAAGTAACTTATACACACCCTCTTGTATACCAACCCCTGTCTAGATTAGTGCCAAGGTAACACTGTGTTGTATGTGAAGTGTAAACAGTTGTTCACGCTACTGTTTCAAAATCAATGATAATCAAAACACTTGCACATGTTCTGGTCAGATGCAATTGTTTTCCAGATAGTTTTTTTTTTTAACCTGTGGTTGGTTGAATCTGAAGAAGCAAAGTTGACTTCCCATCACCTTCTTTCAGCATCTGTGTGTACAAAATGTCAGAGAGGGAATGGAGAGACAGCTCAGGGGCAGGAGAGCTTGCTGAACCATCGTGAAGACCACAGTTTCCATCCCAGTACCCGTGTAACCAGCTGGGTGACCCGTGCATGTCTGTAATCCCCAGTTCCCAGGGAGGCAGAAACAGGAGTAGCCCAGGGCTTATCGTATTCCAGTTCGGCCAAAAAGCATAAATCCCAGGTTCAAGGAGAGACCCCACCTCAAAAGAACGGTCAGAGGGTGATAGAGCAGGACACCCAACACCCTCTTCTGTGCTCTGTGTCATCTTCAGTGGCACACATACCCACCACACACACACAGACATATGTAGGCAGAGGCTTCTGTCCTGCCTGGTCCCGCAGCTGTTCAGTCCCAAATAAACACACAGAGTCTTGTATTAATTATAAACTGTTTGGCTCACTGGTGATGCCAGAATCTCTTGCTTTCTTGGCAGCTACACGGTGTCTCCCTGGAGACTCACTCTCCATATTCCTCTTGCCCGAATCTTTCGGTCTGGTAGTCCTACCTACACTTCCTTCCTGGGTAGGTACATCCTGCTTGTCCATTGGCTGAAACAGCTTTATTCCTCAACCAATAAGAGAAACATATATTCACAGCATACAAAAGGACATCCCCCATCAGACATACATACACACAGATAAATATATCGTCTTTTTCAAATGTCAGAGAATTCTGGTTGGCTTGGGTCACGTCCTGCCTGGTAGTTAATCCCCAGGGCCATGGCTGAGTTTACCTTTGGGAGAGGGGGCACTGGCTTACCACTGCTGGTTTCTTCCAAGTGTGGTTTTTACTAGTATCAGGCCTCATGCCCTCACTAGTCACACCAACTTTCAGATCACCACGAGATAACCAAGACTTGAAGAACAGACAGGAAGTAAAACAACTCCCTCTTCCTACGACAGGGGATTTGAGCAGTTATAGTGAGGGAAAAGGAGAAAAAACACAAAAAGGAATTTTAAAGAGAAGAATTGCCAGGCCTGGAGCCAATGCACATTCAAGTCTCTTTTGGGGGGGAAAGAATAACATTCATTGTTTTGATACAGGCTGAGACAGGAATTTGGTAAAGCAAACTCCCGGCTGTTTCTTCTTGGTTCTATTACAGCAAATCAGAACTTGTCCACACTGTGTTTAGAGCTCTTACTGTCCAGTATATATAATACCGTGATGGCCTACTCAGCTCCCAGTAGTCTCTCAGTCCCACTTGTCCACTGAACTTTGACTATTAAGGTTTCAAGAATACACTAGTTATTTTTTTTTTTATCTTCTAAGAAACAAACCCCAAGTTTTTACTCTGGGTGAATTGGCTAAAGACAGTCTTTGGCAATGTAAGAAGGAAGTGGATCATTCCTTTCTAATAAAAAACATGCCTCCTTTGCCATAACCCCTGAAGACATGGCTCCTGTCACCATTGATAAATGACTGTCATCTCCCAGCAGCCACCTGCTCTCCAGCCTCCCTTTCCTTGGTGCAGTACAGTGGTGACTGGGTATCTGGAAGCTTTAACACTCTTCCAAGGTCTCCAGATTCCAAAACAATCTGTGGACAACCCTCGAGTAGACTATCATTTTCCCCACGACACAAATCTTGTTTCTAGATGGTTAATGCCACCTTCTAGTGGATAGTCTATGCCCTTGGGCCCAACACAGCATTTTAAAACAACCAAAAAATGGGCCAACCGGGAGTGGTCACATAGACGTGACACCCTGACATGCAGGCAGGCTGTGGTGCCCTCAGTGTCAGGATGCAAACAACAGGACAGGAGGTGACAGCAGGCTTCTCGCTGAGATCTGCACTGGGCTCCAATTTTTCTTCCAAGTTACCTTATCCTGTTTCTCATCTTTCAGATTTATCCTCAGAAAGACACGGCCGCTTTTAATCTTCCCTTTTATGGAAGTCCAAGTATTTGCTCTTGGTGCCTGGAGATCTTAGTCAGGACCCATGTGCTGTTTACCACTAGAAGCTCAACTTCTCAACACCTGCTAAAGCGATGTGTTGACAGCATTGTTATAAGCTCGGGCCATCTAGACCCTGGGCACGTAGGACCTTGGTGCTATTGACATTTGGGCTCAGGTAACACTTTGTTGTGAGGGGCTTTCTATGTATTGGAAAATGTTTAGCAATCCGTGGCTTCTGTCCTTAGCTATAAGAGTAGTCATTCCCTATCTGGGATCGATGTATATGTTTCCCAGGCGGTGCCAAAGTTGCCCAGAAGGAGAACTCACTCCTGGCTAGTTGAGAGTCAGTACATTTGTTACACACCTTTGGGAGAGCAAGACCATGTGGCCCCATGTGTCCCCACGATGTCTTCAGCTCTTTGGACCGGCATCAGTGGTCATATCTGTTGCCTTTTGCCTTCATATTGACCCTGTCTCTTATCACAGGGACAAAGCTCCTGGAGGTTGACCCTTGTCCTCATGATGAAGACAACGGCAGTTCTGGGGCTGCTGTTGTTCTACATTGGTGATTTATGGTGGTCAGGGGAGGAAGCCTTCGCTGCACAATCAGTGAGCCTGATAGACAGCTAAGCTGCAGGTGTCCCCGAGTATAGTGACCCTGTGGGGAAAGACATTGGCAGAGTCACCCACGAGTTCGTTTACACATATCTCCTGCTTGCTTGAAGCCCACGAAAGGTTCCCAGGCTCCATCTCCTGAAATGCTTACTCAGCACGACAAGCTGGCTGCACATTTCCACTTTCGAATGTCCATTGCCATCTCCAGGAACAACAGTGCCTGGTGCTTCAAGGCGCTGGCTGTGGAGGAGTCTTAAGTGAGGCTTCCTTGCTTCTGGCCAAGGCCACAGTCACCTTTGATAAATGTCACATCAACACATGTAACCTAAGAATGCTTGTCTTTCTAGAATATGTCGGAACTATGCTAATTGCCACTTAATGGTACGGCGAGCATGGTAACGCTCACCTGTAATCCCAGGACTCAGGAGGCAGAGGCAGGAGGATCTCTGTTGAGTTCCAGGCCAGCTCGGTCTACATAGTGAGTTCCAGGACAGCCAACGACATAGAGAAGCCTTGTCTCAAAAACTCAGTTTTTAAGAAGGTAGCAACATACAGAATGGATGTAAAAGAGAGTTTATTTCTAATATAACAAGTTTCACCCATTTTTCAATACACAGCCAATCTATGTAAATAAGGCATGCTGAGTTCTGATCCAAATGGATGTCTTTTCCTTTTGCATGTGTGTCTGCGTGTGTGTGTGTGTGTGTGTGTGTGTGTGTGTGTGTGTGTGTGTGTGTGTGTGTGCACATGTCTGCATGCATATGGGCTCCTGTGAGTGTACATGTGTGTGGAGGCTTGAAGCCAAGATCAGGAATCTTCTTCAGATGCTCTGCCCATTGTGCAACAGACACACAGCTGCACCTAGAGCTTTCTAGCTCCCGCTGAGCTGATCCACCTACTCAGGAGCCTGCTAGGGCTGCCCCAGGGATCCCTCCACTCTGCTTTCCTAGCCCTGGAATTACAGGAGGACCACAGCACCCACCAGACATTTACATATGTAAATGATCTCCACCCCAGGCCTCACATTTGTGAGCAAGTGCCTTAAGCGGGGAGCTATCTTTCCATCCCCAACTGTCTTCTTCTTTCAACCTTATCTGTCAAGTTACCCAAATAGCTTACTCATGTAGAGTGGTGTCCAATCATAATCACCCTGTCACTTCAAAACTCCGTCTCACGACTGTGTCACATCCCCATCACCCCATTTGGACAGAGCTCAAGCTTCTCTGAGCACTTCCGGGCTCTCCAATTTACCCCAAGATTAGGAATTACATGGGTGGGAAGGGGCTGTGGGACTAGGGGAAGCTCGGCTCTTCGCTGGGGACATCATAGAGAGTCCCAGTGGGAATAAAGCAGTGACCACAGGGCAGAATACCAAGCATCCCTGCCTGAGCCAAACTGTGCCTGAGTGTGCCCAACAGAACACACAGAAAAACAGCGTTTTCGGTTTGGTAGTCGCAGGGTTTGCTATACAAGCAGTTAGTGCACTTACATTTAAAATAAATAAATAAATAAATAAATAAATAAATAAATAAATAAGACTTTTGATCAGATTGATTAACCGGAGGAAACCATGACCAAGAAACAATCAACTTAAGGAAACCAACACGTCACGCTTAAAATGCAAATGGCCCCGTGATTGTTTCAAGTTGTCTCTCAATCTGTGCTCTCCAGAGTCTGTGGCTACGTCATGCAGATTATCTTCCGGCTCTGAATTCATGAACTTTAATCCTGCAGTAATTTGTGTTCAGACTAACTGGCTCAAAGTACAGATGACTGACCATTTAGAGGTATGAGGTCATTACAAGGACAGGAATCTAGCCCATGAGCAAGTAGGTGACCATAGGCAGGTGACTTAATAACGAGACTGTGGTTTCTTTACCTGTAAAAGAACAGGGTTCAATACCTTTCCTCCAGTGCTGCCCATAGTTCAAACTTAAAGACAGCCTTCGTGATGTTGGCTGTATATGCGTCTCACCTGATCTACAAACAGTCCTACTATTACCACCTTTAAACCCGTTTGCTTTTTTGCAGCAGTGAATTTCTCTTAAGAGGAAACTCTAGATTAGCACAATGAATAGTGAGCTAGCATCAGTGTGTATATAAGAGAAAACAAAAGATGGTATAAAATTCTGACTACTTTTGGTGTTGCCTGCTAAAGGCTCTGATCCTGTCACCTGATCTCCAATTTTAAAGTGAGAGGGGAGAAAGTAGTTTGCATTGAATAGAATAGTAATTGACACTGTAAATATCTGAGGCCTTGGGGCCACCGTGCAAGTTCTTACACCCTGCCATCATACAAAAGTAGCCATGGAGACGTAACTGGATAGGCTGGATGTTGCAACTTTATTTCCAAAAACAAATAATGGGTTAGTGAAGGCCCTCTGCCTATGATGCTCCATCTGCTAGGTTAGAAGTGTGTAAAACCCTAACATTACCAGGCAAAGACAACCAGAAGAGTTGAGAGAGAATGTAATTGTAACAAAAGAGAGAATGTAACAAGAATTTTCTTGTTCTTATTACATTATTTATTTATTTATTTTGTGGTTTGTGTGTCTGTGTCTGTGTGTGTGTGTGTGTCTGTGTGTGTGTGTGTCTGTGTGTGTATGTCTGTGTGTCTGTGTGTGTGTCTCTCTCTGTGTGTGTGTCTGTGTGTGTGTGTCTGTGTGTGTGTGTGTGTCTCTGTGTGTGTCTGTGTGTGTGTGTGTGTCTGTGTGTGTGTGTGTGTCTGTGTGTCTGTGTGTGTGTGTCTGTGTGTGTGTGTGTGTCTGTATGTCTATGTGTCTGTGTGTGTGTGTGTCTGTGTGTCTGTGTGTCTGTATGTGTCTGTGTGTCTGTCTGTGTGTGTGTGTGTGTGTGTCTGTGTATGTGTCTGTGTGTGTGTGTGTGTGTGTGTGTGTGTGTGTACATGCACACTCACATGGCATAGTATACATATGGAGGTAAGAGACACACGTGTAGACTTCAAAAGCCAGCTTGTGGGAGTCGGTTCTTCCCTACCATGTGGGTCCCAGGGATCCAACTCAAGTCACTAGGCTTGATGACAGTCACCTTCACACTCTGGGTCATTCCCCAGGCCTGGGAATTCCCTTTCTAATGGGATTTCTAATGACTCCTATGTCTTGGTGTTCTATGTTGTCTATCTGGAAAGACTCTGACTATATTTCACCATTTGAGTCTATGACAAACCTCTTCCCTCTGTGTTGAGCATTTTGAACAAGGTCCAGGCTTTCTTACCCACATAAACCCTCAGTCCATTTCCAGTCTCCTTGTGTCTTCATTGGGATATGAGCAGCAAATGTTTATAACAATGGCTAGATCAATAGCTCTCTCAACCTTGGCCATCCATTAGAATGGTCTGGAGAATTTCAAACTTAGAAGACTGACCTATGCCAGCCTTTCCTGAGTTAGCAGGAGCAGAGTAGGGCTCTGTCCTTTGCATACTTTGGACATTCAAAATGATTGTGATGTGAGCCAGGGTTGAAAAGTTACTCAACTTTCTCCTGGCCAGGCCATCTCCCTCAGAGCCCATTTTCCCTCCATATAGCATTAATTCTAAGAGCTCCAAGTGAAATCTAGCTCAAACTGCACCACATCTGAGTATCTGGGGCCCTTCCTTTCCCTTGGGGGTCTCATCATCCCTCAGGTAAAGTCTGAAGGAACCCTTTGAGCTAGCATTTTCTCTCATTTCCCTGCTCCATCACTCCGGGAAGCCTGATGCTATTCTCAACTCAGGTTATCTATACTAGTAAATTTTCTCTTCCCCTCCTCTGTCCTTGACAATGACCTGACAAAGTCAAGCTACACATTGCAGAAGGGAGAGGTGCCTCGTGTCCTGAAAACAGAGAGAGATCTGTGTCCTGCATTCATCACACGCCATATGCTGGAACTGGCAGCATACGGCCCCATTGCCTTCCTGAATACATCTACAATGACCAAGTGCCTCAGTGAGTGGCCTCTGTGCTGGCTATTGGGGATGTAACAGTGGACTTGAAGTGACTCTTACCACCAAGAAGTCAACAGTCTAAAGAAAAAGCCAGGCTTTTCAGTGAAGAGAATAGACGTCTCAAAAGCAAAGCCGGTGGGAGTGCTGCAAAATGAGACCATAATCAAAAGCCTAATTTAAAGGTTTGCCGATCATATGGCTGATTCCCAGTAACTGGCATGACCTCTCTGGGTCCAGGGTTAGGAAAGAGATGCTCACAACCTGCCCCTGCAAACTTACCTAATAAGCTTCAGACAGGACGGTGAACATCAGTTTACCCAGCACTGTCACAGATTTAGTACTGAAAGGCCTGTGTCCCAAGACATTCCCAGCTCCAGGCAGATGGGTTAGAGATGGTTTCAGAACAGGGCTGAAGTTTCAGTATACTCCCGTATGCAATTACAGTCTCCATGACTATACAGACTCAATGGCAACAGCAACCATGTGCTTTCAAAAAATGGAGCCTGGAGGTGGTGGCGAACGCCTTTAATCCCAGTGTTCAGGAGGCAGAGACAGATGGATCTCTGAGTTCAAGATCAGCCTGCGCTACAGACTGAGTTACAGGACAGCCAGGGCTACACAGAGAAACCTTGTCTCAAAAAACAAAACGAAACAAAAACCAGCCACAACAACAAAAATGGATGTTCACAAAGCTCCGTTCCTGCCAGTCGGTCGCAGGCAGGAACCTACAGTGTGTGGTGTGTGTGTGTGTATGTGGTGTGTGGTGTGTGTGTGTGTGTGTATGTGTGTGTGTGTGTGTGTGTGTGTGTGTGTGTGTGTGTAGGAAGGAACGTTTCTCCTTCCTCCCTTGCTCCTCGCCTTACCATGACGACCCCTTGAGAACGCCATAAGGCAACAGTTGGCTTACAAAGATTCTGTCAGACAGACAGTGACATTTTACCTATGTCAAAATTGGATGGTTTGTCAGGCTGGAAACAGTTCACTGCCCACTACCCCCAAATAAACACATTAGAAGTTGTCTTCTACTGGCCAAACCTTCCCAATCTTCAGAGTACCTTCACTAAAATTACACACACACACACACACACACCACAAACACCACACACACAAACATGTACACACCGCGCACACACACATACACACACACCACACACACACCACACCACACACACCACACACACACACACACACCACACACACACACCACAAACACCACACACACAAACATGTACACACCACACACACATACCACATACACAAACACACACACCACACAGACCACATACACACATACACACCACACACACCACATACCACATACACACACCACAAACACCACACACACAAACATGTACACACCACACACACACACACACACATACCTCACACATACTACACACATGCACACACACATATATACACACACGTACACACACACATGCACACACACACCACACACATATACCACACACAAACACCACACACACAAACTCACACATACACATACATACACTCCACATACATACCTCACACATACTACACACATGCACACACACATACACACACACACACACACACACACACACACACACACACATGCACACACATACCCACACACTCCACATACACACAACACATACATCCACTCCACATACACACCTCACACAAACACACACAGACAAACAGACAGACACACACACACACACCACACACACAGCTTGCATACTGCAGCATTTTCTGCCCTAGAAGAAAGTGGGAAACGGAAAGTGTCGGGTAAATGTGGAGAGGAGGAGGAAGTGTCCTCAGAGCTCGTGGAAGGACTGGGAAGCTGACTTCTGCCCCTCCAGCTCTGGGTCATCCTTAGTCTTTCCGAGACTGCTGAGCGGGGCAAATATTAATCTGTTAATCTCAGTTTCCAAATGAGAAGCAGAACACATGGTTCCTTCCGCTTGAATGGAAAGGAACACTGGGTGACAGTTCTGGCTGCAGTCACCCTCCTGCAAGCCCAGCCTGCCTAAGAAGAGATGGGGGCACCAACTACCTTGCAAAGAGTGGTACCCAGCCTTCAGCTCTCATTTCACTTTCTATTTTTGCTCCATTAGGCATCTCTTGATCCCACAGCTATCTAGATAAGAGGCTCTTGGCTTTTCTGGCCAGGGGACAAGTGTCAACTGACGTTTCTGTGAAAGACAATCTTTCAAACGGTAGAGCTGCAATTGCTGTTCCTAAAACTAATTTTATTTGAATTAGAAACAAAATTGTTTTACATGACAATCCCAGTTCCCTTCTCCCTCCCCTCCTCCCCTCCCCTCCCCCGACTAAAACCCTACCTATCCCATATCCTTTCTGCTCCCCCTGGATGGTGAGGCCTTCCATAGGGGGTGTCATCAGAGTCTATCGTATCCTTTGGGATAGGGCCTAGGCCCACCCCTGTGTGTCTTGGCTCAGGGAGTATTCCTCTATGTGGAATGGGCTCCCAAAGTCCACACCTATGCTAGGGATAAGTACTGAACAACTACAGGAGGTCCTGTAGATTTCCGAGGTTTCCTCACAGAAACCCATGTTCCTGGGGTCTGGATCAGTCCCACACTGGTATCCCAGCTATCAGTCTGGGGAGCAAGAGTTCCCCGATGTTCAGGTCAGCTGTTTCTGTGGGTTTCACCAGCCTGGTCTGGACCCCTTTGCTCTTCACTCGTCTTTCTCTGCATCTGGATTCCAGTTCAGTTCAGTGATTAGTTGTGGGTGTTGGCTTCTACTTCCACCAGCTGCGGGATGAGGGCTATCGGGTGGCATATAAGTCAGTCATCAATCCTATTATCAGGGAAGGACATTTAAGGGAGCCTCTCCTCTGTTGCTTAGATTGTTAGCTGGTATCATCTTTGTAGATCTCCAGACATTTCCCTAGTGCCTGATTTCTCTGTAAATCTAAAATGTCTCCCTCTATTAAGGTATCTCCATTCTTGTTATCTTCTATTCTTCGCCTGACTCAACCTTTCTGCTCCCTCATGTCCTCTGCATCCCTCCTGTTCTCCCCTTCTCATTCTCCTAGCTCCCTCCCCCCTCCTCCCATGCTCCCAATTAAAACTAATTTTAACAGGGGCCCACAGAAGCAATAATAGGAAGTCTAGCAGAGTTTCTGAACCCAGAGTGTAGTATTGATGCTCATTCCATCACTTGGCCTTGGACAGGTAACTTACCTCTCTGTCTCAGTCTTTTAACTTGCACAGTCATAACACCTGTCTCCACAGCTGCTGTGGGGATTAAAAGGGGTTTCATGTCATCTACAGCAGGGCCTGCCATGTAGCAAGTGATCTGCTTTGGCTGTCATTCTCAGTGCTCAGTATTTCACCCATAGATTTCTCTGTGACTTTCAGTCCCTGACGCTAGTCAAAAGTATAAAGTAGTTTTGGAGTTGACAAAAGATATGGTTAGTAATTTTTTTTTGTTGTTCACTGTGGTAAAGGTGGGTTTTATTTTTGTGTGCCTGTACACACTTTCATGTTTGTATGTTAAAGTTCAAGTGTGTACACATTTGTGTGAAGGCCAAAAGGCAGCCAGACAGCCTCCAGTGTCATTTTTAAGGTGCCATCCCTATTGTTTTTTATTATTTTTGTTTGTTTGTTTCTCTAAGACAGGATCTCTCCACCTAGGCCAGGCTAGGCTGGCTGACCAATGAGGGCTTTCCTGCCTCCCCAGTGCCAGGATTACTTTGTGCAATTCCATGCCATACCTAGCCTTTTTTACATGAGTCTTAGGGATTGAACTCAGATCTGTGTGCCTGCAAAGTGAGCACTTTACCAAAGACGCTATCTCAACAACCCAAGTCCCAATTTTGAAGTTTCCGGGGTTAAGCACCATGGGAGGAATTTACTCAACCCAGTGCAAACCAAGTAAAGACAGAAGATAACCGAAATAATGAGTGCTCTCCACATGCCAGCCGTTATGCCAAATGCTCTGTGTCCACGTCCTTATAACGAGCCATGGGAGGTGGAGTTCTTACTGACATTCAGAAGGGAAAGCAGTCTTAGAAAAGGCACGAGGGAGATAGCTTTGTATCTGGATTAAGAGTAAATAGCTTTGAGAGCAGAGAGAGAAAAACCCTGCTGTCTCAAAGGAGTCTTTTCCAAAGTTACACAGTTAGACCTCGGTTTTCTCAACTTTAGAACATTCTCAAAATCAATCCGAGGCAATTTCACAATGGAATGGGATTCAGCATTGAAAGAGAAAACAATCGAGCCATTTGTGACTACCTTGATGAGTCTAGGAAGCACCCTGCTAAGTAAAATAAGCCACTAAGAGATCAACACTGCACCCCTGCACTTCTGGGACTACTTCCGGACCTACAATAGCAGAACTCACAGGGATGGTGCCTTGAGCAGTAGCTCCCGGGAATCAAGGCAGGGAATGAGGTGTCGTTCAGCTGCTGTACAGTCTCAGCCACAATGAGCTAGTTCTGGAAATGCACGCTACGGTATGCTACTGCTGCTCAACAGTATTCTAACATACGCTTAAACTTAGTCAGGCTTGCAAATCTCGAGCAGAGTCTCTCACGCACATTCAAGGGAGCACAGAAAGTTGGGGTGGTGAGGGTTCACCTCAACCCTTGACCATGGTGATAGTTCCGTGGGTTTATGTGTAAAACTAAAGGTACCGAGTTGTATACAGCGTATCGTACCAAGCACACTCCAAATTGTTAGTTTTCTTCAAGAATATTGTTTTAAGAAAATAGTGCAAGCCAAGTTCAGCCAGAATAGCCAGCATTGGTTCGTGGTGCAGCCAGAACACCCGGCAATGATTCGTGGTGCCACGGATGGTGCTAATGCTAATTTCTGCCCCTGAGAGGAATCTAGGCTTGCCCAGAGCTAGGCCCTGGCACAACCTCCCGCCACTTTGCTTCACAGACCCAGAAAACACCTTCGCCTAATCCTGACCCTTGTTTAATACCCTCAGCTTCTGTGTTTATTTACTTCACAGTGGCCCCAGCAGCACCTGGCAGCTCAGTGGCTCTCTGCCCTCTGCGCTTCCTGAGCCCTGCTGGCTCAGAGCCTGGATACCAGGCAACCATTCTCAAATATTTACCAAGCCGAGTGCCCCAAGCCAGGACCTCCAGAGACCAGTCCGGCTCCCATTACATTTCAACAATACTTCAGAGTCACAAATGACCCTTCCATCCTTAGGTCACCAGGCAGCCCACCTTCTACGTGCCACCAACCCAGTGACGGTTGTCGTCTAGCATCGGGCTACTCTGTTGGAGACATGACCGTGTCTGAACACCACACTACACATGAGCAAGTGCATGTCTGCCTTAAAGACGAGCTCTAGTTAAATGGAAAATAAAGTCGTGTTTCTGAGGGAAAAAAGGTCAGCTGAAGAGCAAGCCTTTCTAGTCAGTCTGAATTCGAATCCCAGCAGCTCAGACCTCTTCATTGTAATAGAGAGACACATACATGTATAAGTACGTGTGTGTGTGAGTGTGTGTGTGTGAGTGTGTGTGCGTGTGTGTGTGTGTGAGTGTGTGAGTGTGTGAGTGTGTGTTAGTGTGTGTGAGTGTGTGAGTGTGTGTGTGAGTGTGTGAGTGTGTGAGTGTGTGAGTGTGTGTGTGTGAGTTGTGAGTGTGAGTGTGTGTGAGTGTGTGTGTGTGATTGTGTGTGAGTGTGAGTGTGTGAGTGTGTGTGTGTGTGTGTGATTGTGTGTGTGCCCAGATGTATGTTAAATAGACGTGAATCACAAAATGAAACTTATGTATCTTCATTTGTGTACATTTAACTTTCCAAACTTGTTGGCAAAATATGCAGAGCTGAGCCAAGCGTGGCGTGGTGGTGACACCTACAATCCCCAGCTCTTGGAAGGAAAGGTGGGGGTTGAGTCAAGGTTATCCTTGGCTCCATTGTGAGTTCAGGAACACCCTGGGATGTGTGAGATCCTGTCTCACAAACATATGTGTAATTGATATGTACATAAATATTACTTCCTGACACATTGTAGGTGTCACTACAAAAGGCAAAAGGACAAGAGATGACTGAAGGAGCCGGGAAGGACTCACGCAGATGCCCTGTAACCCTGGGGTATCTAATGTGTTGTGAGGCAATCGTGTGGTATAAGGCTGGCATTCTAAATGTGGTCTCACGCCAGCTCGGCTTGGCCTTGCAGGACAGACACTGCCTCCAGTTTACAGAGAAGGACACTGGCTCATGGGTGAGCGGCCAAGTGGCAGAATCACAGCTGAACCAGAATTCCTGTGGCTCAGGCCCAGGTCCTCATACTGATTGTTATTGGCATTTGACCTCTTGTGCCAGCTTTGCTTCCCGGGTGTTAGTGGGTGCCAGGGCTGCTCACAACAAGCGCATCCAAACACAGAGGATGTCATTCTGCCTCCACACTCAAAGCAGGCAGGTACCTGTGTACTCATTCGAAACCTGGGAACATGGTGGCCCTGTGCTGGTGTCCCCTGCCACCAGCTCCATAGCTAACCCATATACCTCCCCTGACACCTCCTGGCTGGCAAACAGCACTAGGCCCCAAAGTCATCTGCGCATTTAACAATGAACAATGGCTGTGGCATGCCTGCTACCTGTGTATTCCAGAGGAAAGCCTGAAACAGCTCCTCCAAAGGAGCGCCAGGACATCACTGACAAACATAAATACAGTCACTGTGGAGACAGACCCAGCCACACAGAAGGAAAATCCAAACAGGCTGAGATTCTCCTCTTCTCCCCTTCCTGCCCCTCTGTCTGTCTTCCTCCTCCTCCTCCTCCCTCCCTCCTCCCTCCCCCCCTCTCTCTCTTTCTCCTTCAAATCATGACATGACACATTAACCCTGCTATTACAAGGAACAAGACTCCATTGTCTTCTCACGCAGGTTGGAAAGGGTAGCCTACACAGAGCGGGGCCTGGGTCCTCCCTTCCCTGCTGATGACAGTGTTTCTGATATGGAGTCATTCTACATTAGATTCCAGGCATGCACACCCATAAGGAAGTCCCAGTGTCCTAGTCGCTGCTCTATGGCTGTGAAGAGACACCATGATCACGGAACTCTTATAAAGGAATGTATTTAATTGGGTCTGCCTTGCCGTTTCAGAGGTTCAGTTCATCATGGCAGAAGCATGGAGGCGGATGCTGGAGCAGTAGTTCAGACCCACATCCTGACACTTAACACACGCGCATGCGCACACACACATGCTCACACACACACACACACACACACACACACACACACACATGCTCGCACACACACACTCACACACACATACATACACACTCACACACACACACGCTTGCACAGCTCTCTCACACACACACACATACACACACACACACACACACACACACACGCTCGCACACACGCATGAGCACATGCACACATGCACAGAGAGAGAGAGAAAGAGAGAGAGAGAGAGAGAGAGAGAGAGAGAGAGAGAGAGAGAGAGACTGGGCCTGGCTGGTGTGGGCTTTTGAAACCTCAAAGCTCGCTCCAAGTGACACACTTTCTCCATCAAGGCCACACCTCCTAATCCTTCTCAAAAAGTGCTGCTCCCTGATGAGCAAACATTAATCTCTATGAGCCTGTGGGGGCCGTTCTCACTCAAACCACCTCACCCAGCCTCATCTCCAGCCCTAACACGTGATTCCATACCCTCTCAGAGTCCCTGGGTATCATAGCTTGAACCAAAGGACACTCCGACTCAGCTTTTACCCTTGAACTTGTTGGGCAAGTAGAGGGGATTCTTTTCCCATCCCTTAACTATACTTCCAGGGATGGGGCCAGGGATGTCATTTACTACCTTCCTGAGTCAGAAAGTCCTGGCTCTAGTCTTGGTTCCCACTCAGCCATTCCCTGACCAGGAGGTCTCAGACAAACCTTCACATGGCCTCTAGTAGCCCTGGCAACTTCTTTGTGCCAATGAGGAAAAGGTGTCCCATTGAGGGGAAGCCACCCTGCCAGCAATTGACAAGTGTGACCCGACTCGTGGGGACCTGAGGCAGAGCCTAGCCTACAGTTCAGCTTCCACTCTGAGTTTTGAAGTTTGACAGCTAACAGGGGTCCTGACGCTGACGAGTTAACAGGACATGTGGAGTGGTCTGGGAAGAACCCTGAATAGACAAACTCTGCTGTCCAGGTCCAGTCCCGCCCCTGAAGACGAGCAAGCACACCATCTGGTCTTCTGAGAGTCCTTCAGAGACTCATCTTTGCCTGGAATTTGACTAAAGAAAATTATGGTGGGTAGCTGGGGGGAGGATAGCTCAGTGGGCGAAGCTCTTACTTCACAGGCATGAAGTCCTAAGTTCAGGTCAGAATCTATACAGCATCGAACACAGTAACACACAGCTGTAACACTTCAGTCTCAATGGCAAGATGGGAGGCAGAAAAGGAAAAACCCAGGGATGCTCCCAGGCCAGCTAACGTGGCAAACAGCAAGAGACCTGTCTCAAACGGCATCCTCAACGACAATGTGGCAAATCCATGCCCCTGCTCACACACACAAGCAGGCTTGCTCATGCACGTGAGCTCCGTGAGTCTGTCTGTGTGACCTCGTGGGACCCCATACTCAAAGAACCCCATGTTTGCCTGAGTGCTCTGACAACACCATGTTGGTTGGAATTCTTCATCATTTTTGAGCATCGCTTGGTTGTGAGTCCTGAAAGCAGTGTGGCAAATCTTGCCAAGAAGCCTCCCAAAGCAGCAGGGTGACTTTCTCAAAGCCACATGAGATGTGGATAAGGAGAATGGCAGTGTTAGTCCTCTGCCTGAGCACAAGGCCTGAGGCAAAAGTGGGGTGAGCAGCAGAATAATGCATGACCCAAAGCCAGGTGCCCTGGCCTGTAATAAACACTGTGAGCATAGCTCGTTCTTCTCTATAGATAACAAACGAAGGACTATAAACTGGCTGGGATGTAGCAGGTGTTCTAAAAAGGCCAGCCCACCTCCTGGCTTGTTTCAAATGCTTCAATACAGGCCATGTAAACCTGGCAAGATGGTTCAGTGCACAAAGACCAATGGCCCAAGTTTGGTCCCTAGGACCTACATGGTGGAAGGAGAGAACACTGTAAATCATTCTGTGACCTCTACAAAGACATTGCTACATGTCCACACCCACAAAAAATACAAACAAAATCAATTAATACATAATGCATACAATTAAAATATAACTGTCACATGCACACAACCACAAACATATACGAACAAAATCAATTAATTGACACATAATCAGTTAATACATGCAATCAATTAATACATAAAGAAATGGAAGACATCTTATAGGAATTGTTTTTTTCAAACTGATGGGTAATTCCTTTCTAATCCAAAAAATGTGAGGGGTGGCCCAAGAACCCCTTTGACTCTCAGGTCCTATGATTTTCCATTCATAGAAACCTCTGTCAGACCACAGATGTTGTAAGGACACTTAGGGTCACAAGGGCAAACACCCAACTCATGTTCTCTTGGTCAGAGGGTAAGGTTTTGATTGTCATTAATGAAACAGAAAGTCATCCAGGTATTTCCACGCTGGGGATATTTTTCTCCCTGCCCTCCTCCTCTCCTTCACCCATTCTCCTCTCTTCTCGCTAAATCTTGCTCTCGGCCTCTCTCTTTTCTCTCACACTTTCTCTCTGTGGTATGTAGTGGGCAAAATGGCCACCAAAGCAGCTTTAAATTAAGAATCACTCAGCTCCTCAGGGCCAGTAGAGGGAGCCTCATTCCTCTCTCGGTTTATTAACCTAAGGAAAGACTGAATGATTCTGTTGAAACTGTACACTCAATCCTGAACCAGTTATGACAGCCCCAGTGACGGGGCAGGAGTCCGTATGGATGACCGACAATGATGATGACCAGGTCTCATGACTGAAAACCAATTTGGGACACCAAGAGTGGGGGAGGGGCAATCCACCAAAGAAATAGTGATGCTAAGCAAATACCACATGTCCATTGTGTTGTTCTTTTGTTTAAGCTGCAGCTGCTAATATAGAAAGGAACAACGAATAAGCAATCCATGTGGAGTTTATTTATCAGAGGGGGGGAAAGGGGGGATGGGCAGTCAGCCAACCCTAGGGGAGCCGAGAGAAAGAGAGCGAGGGGTGTGGGGCAGGACCTTTTAAAGGGAAGATTGCATATGCGCAGTAGGGCAAAGGTCGAAAGGCATGGCGGGCGAGTGAGTACCCGCTTGTTAGGGGGCGGGGTTAGGGTCATCCAGGTGTTTTGTTCTTACACATTGTCCCCTGCGCCGTTTGCTTTTCATTTCCCCTGTGTAGGGAGCGGAAGTGGAATGGTCGTGTATTTCCTTTGTTGAGGAGATACAAGATGTCTCGTGGAGTGAGGAAAGGCAAAGAATTGAGAGAACTCAGATGTTCTCAAGGTTATTAGCGGCAGAATGGCAATTTAACCTACCTTTACATTTTTAATCATGATCTGTTTACTTGTATGGTTATCTGTTATTGATGAAAATGTTGTTGGTTTTCCAGTGTAGTGCTAATGAAAGTGTCTTTTTAAAACAGCTAAATGAAAACAGAGTCTGTTGACTGGGTGAAGGAAAACCTTCACACACTGGTGAAACCTTATTATTTGTATGCAAATAATAAGGATACAGGCATAAGTAAAAGAATACATCTGTGCACGCATTAACTCCAAAGATTGAAATACAAGATACAACTCAATATATAAACAAGACTTCTCTCTCTCAAGAGAACTAAAAGCTAAAAACTACTCTTTTGTGGCCTCGCATAGAGTCTCTGACAAACTTAATGATAAGCTTCTTTTGTAGACGGCACCAAGCCAGGCCAGCAAAAGAATCTGTAAGATTTCCTCAGCTTTGGCCAGCAAACCCTGTTCTCTAGATGTACTTGGTACATTTGTCATGGAGGACAGGTACTCCTGGGACACTGGTACATTGTGTCATGCTTTGTTGGAGAGAGAAGGACATGAAAAGATGGGTTGATATCTAAATCACTTACCATAGAGTTGGCAAGGGCAATTGTCTGTGAGGATAGAGACCCTTGATCCCATGATCGCCCAAGGCCATCTGGCCCCAAGGAGCAGCAGCCTTCACTCTGGGTTCAAAGTTTCCCCAAGCTGATTTCCACAAATGTCCACTTGTAGAGTGGCATCTGTCCTTTGTTTGGATGGTGGCTTGATCTAGTTGAGCATCAGTTCTTGAAAAACTAATTTAAGAACGACTGCATTATCCCCTTTTGAATTATTTCCTCTCCAGGCCAAAGAGAAAAGCCATCTGGGTTTTGATGCAGACCGAGATGCCAAAACGCTGTACAAAGCCTGCAAAGGAATGGGTAAGGGACACTTTTGTTTGTTTATTTATTTCTGAAATTGATTAAGCTTGATGTCATGACCAACTTCCCCATAGTGACAGGAAGGTGACCTACCTGTCACATTATTCTAAGCTAACTCAAGTTGATCTCTTCCGGGTGACCTCTTTATCTGAGGTCTCAAAGTAATCATAGGGACTCATGATTTTTGAGGGTATTTATTGGAAGTTAAATCTCGTGACATTTCATTTGACCTTGAAGTTATGGGGAACTTCATTAGGAGTAAAGCTTAGGCTTTCTTAATCTTGTCTCGATCACTCTGGCCTTTTCCTCGAGAGGTCTTGAGGAGTCGGATCTGAAAAGAGCTGGATTCAGGGCGAGGAAGATGCATCTAGAAATGACAGCCGGGCTCAGCAGTGACAGCTTGGGATAATCAGAGAAAGTCGCCGAGGTTGCAGCTTCCTGCTTACAGCCCAGGGCGGCTCATCTCTAGGCTCGTGTAGTGTCGGGCAGACAGCTGTCCAGGAAAGGCCTGTATGGAAGCCTCAGGATGTTTATGCCTGAGGTTTGCTGAGTGGAAGGGAATACCAGGGTACTTTCCAAGCAGCTGAGATTTCCCTCATGCTCTGTGGTGAAGGCCAGATGCCTGGCCATGGGATGGAGATAGGAGTACGTTACTGGGTATGGTGATGAGGTAGCATTTTTTTTTTTTTTTTTTTTTTTTGGTTTTTGGAGACAGGGTTTCTCTGTGTAGCTTTGGAGCCTATCCTGGCACTCGCTCTGGAGACCAGGCTGGCCTCGAACCCACAGAGATCCGCCTGTCTCTGCCTCCCGAGTGCTGGGATTAAAGGCGTGCGCCACCACCAACGCCCGTCGAGGTAGCATGCTTAACACGAACTCTTATGAAGGTGAGGGTATAGTGATTTCACTAGACCCAAGATAAATGATAAATGGGTGTTTATTGGGGAACACTTACACAGAAAGACAGAAGAGAAAGATGGCAGTCGGGTTGGGGAGACATGAAAACAGGTAGAGACTGCTCTCGTGTAATCACAGATCAAAGAACACCAAGACGCTGGGAGAACCAGGACTATGTCCCCGTTGACACAGTGACTTCCAGTATCCAGAACTGTAGGGGTGCAAGCTGTGTTGCTTGAAGCCACTGAGTGTGTGGTAATTGACACAATGACCTCTGGAAGTGAACGCACAGGACAAGTGCAAGCCAGTGGTCCCCCCAGGCAGACAGGACTCGGCCCACTCATCCATCACATGTCTTGCCTTCCCTGTGCCCTCCTCCTCCTCCCTCCCCAACCCCGCCCCACGTGTGAGGATGTGGGCCCTGCCTCAAGCACCAGATTAGGAACACAGCTCTCTGGGGTCAACCAGGTCAGCGTGGGCTGGAGTTTCTGCCACCAGTTTAGCCTTGTTTATCTGCCACACGGGGCTATGTGGCCTTCAAACATTGTGGCTCCATCCTGCTGAGACTCCAACACCATCCAGGTGCTCTCCAGGAAATTGCTGGGAAGCCTAGCACAGATGCTCACGGGAACTTCCAGGCTGGGGATCACTCGGGCTCTTGCAAAGCTATGTAATTACTCCCCTCAGTGTCTGAAGTACAGCCCGCCTGGGGGGGGGAGCTTTTTTAAAAAGTCTTTCCCAGAACCACTGGGGACCAGCCTGAGTCCCTCAAACCATTACAAATGTTTACAGGAAATCTCTCAGCAGCACCGTCTGCTTCTAAGACACATGGTGGATCGTGAAATGTGGAGTGAAGTCACCTTCAGCAAACCGCTTCTTCTTTGCCTTGTAAAAACAGCTTCAGGGACCAACCTGAGACTTGGTCTCAAGTGGCTTCAAGGACATCTATGTGTCATCGTCCAGCCCTTCCTCTAGCTGTAGGCTGGTGTTGGAATATCCTACAGCTACTGTGCTCTCTTGTGTTGCATTCTTGTGTTGCATTTTTGCTGTTTGTTTTGCTTTTCTTTCCTTTTTTTTTTTAAGCCTGGGGTCTTGCATAAAGCAGGATGACCCTGAACTCATTGTACAGCCCAGGTTGATCCCAAATGTGTAATCCCCCTAGTACTTGAATGACAGGGGTTCACCAATGTGTTCATCTCAAGATCTCTCTTTTTTAAAAGCCTTCTAGCAAGAACAATCTACAGAACCAGATTTTTTTTTCTAATAAACTCATTTCCCCTGATTATCCAGATATAGGTTTCAAAAGACAACACAGTCAAGAATATTTACTCTTGGCCTTTGCTATATCCAGTCCATTTGAGTATAACACACACTATTCACACCCATGCATAGAGAAAGTTCTATTCATAATGGTGTGCAAACTTCTTCCATTCACGCATACAGACATGCATTCATTCATACAGAAAGACACGAGACTACCAAATGGAGGCAGGAAGCCACAGGAGGCTCTAGGATCTTAGCGACAATACTGAGGCCCTTGACCTGGACAGGAGTAGCCCCAATGGAAGGAGAGTCCAATCTACAGTATCTAAAAAGAACATGAAATCTTTTCTGAGGTGAGATTTCTGACACTCAGACATTTAAACGTTAGTCACGAAAGCATCGTAGATTACACAGGTACATGTTACCTAGGTGAAAGCCCTGGAGGAAACTAAGAGGGACAACGAGAATAGCAGTGTTGGAACCAAACCAGAAAGAGGCAGGCAATTAACTCCTGCTATTTTTGCAAGTGAGCTCATCCTAGGATTTTCTCTTTTTCCGGTTGGACCCAAATAGCTAAAATCGTCCCAGAATTACAGAGGTGGGAACAATCCTTGAGGTGAAATGACTGTCTGAGGACACAAAGCTGGTGGCTACCTCAGGACCCTCTGTCCTGTGGGCTGGGGCTCTCTCCTTCTAAGTTCCGGCTGGGTCTTTCCAAAGACAGTCTTGAGCACTGATGCTCAAGTGCCAAAGTGATGGTAAAAATCTCGGGTGTTTACCAGGGTCCATTTTCTTCCCTTCCTCATCTCCAGCCAGAACCTTTCCATCTCCTGTCCACAACCACGGCCTGATATTTTTCTTGCTCCCAACTCCTCCATCAAAATATGTCAGCTCCATTTACTGGTCCCCTAGGATCTCAGTCTCTCAACAGCGTAGCCATCACCTACCAGTTCACCCATTCGGCTCTATTCAGAGGTCACCTTGCCAGTTCCCTCACACTTCAACTGAAGATGGTCACCAGCAATGGCAGGACTCTCCAGGTTTGGGGTTGTAGAGAGAGGTCTTGGTTCTTGCCACCAAATTTGTAGACATTGCTGAGAGGAGTTGTAGTCGTATCTTAGAATCTCATAATGACTCACCAAAAACTACATCACTTAAAACAATGGGCATGTGTTGGTATTACAGTTCTGGAAGCCAAAAGCCCACCATCAAAGGGGTTGCAGTTCACATTACATTTCTATGGGCAGCGGCCATTTCAGAAGAGGCAACAGACTCAGTGGGAGAAATACTAGCCCAAAATCACAGAAACTCAGCTTTGCACCACGTTCTTTTGAGTACATAAGTGCAGAACAATGCAACTAGCACTTACACAGAACATGCTAGAACCACCATAATCCACTGTGTAAAAAGACTCAAGTGTGTATCAGACTCACCCACACCACATCCTTGAAGAGTCAATAATCGACTGTAAGGTATCAAATGGACCATCAAAGCTTGACTCTTGTTCTTTCTCAAAACATAAGTTCACACTAAAATTAAATCATAATTATTAAATGTAAAAATAGTCATAGAACAACCTTTCTAGGTCATTTTCATACTTCTGGTAATATGGCATTGGAAACACAAGTCAGTGGACCTGGCAAAACCTTCAGTTCCCCCAAGCTCCCAGTTATGGCTCAAGCAAGATGGCTATAACTGACAGCGCAACAGTGCTCACTACCATTGAGTGACCACAGCCAAGGCCCAGACCCCAGACTCACAACTTCACACATACACAATCCTATAACTGGTCCTGACACTGACTACATAGCTGGCTATGGAAGAACACAGAAAACAGAAATTTGACTATTCAAGGCTTACGAAAGTAACTGATCTACAGAAAAACATCATTAAGAGAAGCTAGGTGAGCCCCGTGTTAGTCATCATAGAGCTGGATCTAGAAGAGCAGCTTGAGATGAAGCTGCAGGAAGTCTTGTTCCATTTTGGGATTCTGATCCAACCCTGGGAGTCATGAAGACTCACTAACGGCATTTAGATTATGGGGTGAAATGAGCTGGACATTGCAGAGATCAGTGCCTTGCCTCAGGGAGACTAAAGCAGCCATACATGGAAATGAAATAATAGGGCAGAGAATAGATTTAATTTACCAAAGGAATCCTGCTATGATCATCATGGTGGGACAGGATGCAGGCAGATGAGGTGCCAGAGAAGGAGCTGAGAGTCCTACATGCCAATATGCAGGTAACAGGAAGCAGTCTGTCTCACCAGGGGTAGCTTGAGCATAGGAGACCTCAAACCCCACCCCCACAGTGACACACTTCCTCCAATATATAAGGCCACACCTACTCCAACAAGGCCACACATTCTGCTAGTGCCACTCACTTTGGGGGCCATTTTCTTTCAAACCACGACAAGCATTTTTCTATATTCATAAATATATGCAGCCCTACCATTGTCGATTGATTTTAGATGAGACTGGGTGCATTCAGGGTAGTTTGGACATAGACATTTGATTGATTTTAGAATGCTTTCATCTTTTCATACACGCTGTCCACTCTGCCAACCCCCCAAACCCACTTTCTGCCTCTATGGAATCCTTTATTTTAGACTTTCATTCGAATGGCATCATACAACATGTGGCCTTTTGTGATTGGTTCCTTTTACCTAGTCTAACGTTTCTAAGGTTCATTCCTGTTTTTTCTGTACTCTAGTTCTTCTTGAGACCCAGTAGTACTCTATTGTATGGATTCCCCATATCGTGTTTACCATTTGTCTCCGGTGGACTTGGGGTCTTTCTACCTTTGGCTGACATGGGCCAACGCTGCTCCGAACATTGTTGCTCCGAGTTCGTGCAGATTTTTTCTATTCTCCTGGGAATTAAGTTAGGGAACATGCCATAGGCATTTCTTTCTAACTGTGCCTGTTACTGCCCTGCACGCAGGCTGAGGTCTCCATGGATATTTGTCTGAGTGGACAGAATATGGTTTTCAGCACAAGACAGTAAAGCCATCAGGTTCATCTCCTCCCATTCTAGCCTCTGACCCCTTTTAGGCTGGAGACGGGGCTTCTTCAGACCTGAGTAACAAAATCCATCACCTTTCTTGATCACTGTGACTTTGTTTCTGTCTCCTACACCTCAGGAACGAATGAGACAGCCATCATCGAAGTCTTATCCATCAGGACATCCGAGGAGAGGCAACAGATAAAGCAGAAATACAAGGGGAAGTACGGCAAGGTATGGAAACTCCACTTGTGGCGTCCACACCATGACTAAGTCCGAGTATCTGGCGAAAGCCTGGAGATTTAGTTAAAAGCAGAGACGCCCGGTCATTTGTGCTAGGAGAATGTGTGTGTGTGTGTGTGTGTGTGTGTGTGTGTGTGTGTGTGTGTGTCTTTTGCAGAGGAGAATGTGTGTGAGCATCTGTCTCTTTTGCAGGGAGGGAGCAGCCTTATATACAGACTTACAGCACAGTGGAAAAACCCCAGGTGTAAGAGCTCATGTTTTTGATGCCAGTGGGGCAATGCCCAGACTATACTCCAAGACTAGAAAAGAGGATGCATCTGTGGTTATCAACTCACGGAGACCCCGTGGGGGCTGAGGCCCAACATCTCTCCCAACAATGCAGGGCTGTGCCAGCCTCGGCCTCAGCCTCCTCCACACACCCCTGGAGAGACAATATAGTTGAAGCCAGAATACAGTCTGAGAAAAAGGCATCTGGAACTTTTAATTGACCAGACAAAAGACCAACACTGTTATGTCAACCTCATACTTATAAATCAATATTAACTTAACTCATTGTTCTTTAATTGGCTTCATTTTTCTATTACATTTACTAAGTTTTCATTCAATTTGGACTAATTTCGCATAATATTTTATAGACGGGACAGTGATTTGGAAACCATTTTCCATAAGTGCAGCTTAATATTGAAATATTCTTGCATTCGGCTGTCCTTGAGATTAGTGTTTCTTCATAGACTATTGGTTCAGAAAACTTTAAAATTATTTCTTTTATTTTTGAGATGATATAATTACATCATTTCCCCTTCCCTTTCTTCCCTCCAAAGTCTCCCCTAAAGCCCCCATTGTTCCTTTTCAAATTCATGGCCTCTTTTTTCATTGTCGGTACATATATAGACACACACACACATATATACATGTATTCCTAAATAATATTGCAGCCTGCTCAGTCTGTATAATGTTATTTGTGTGTCTGTCTTCAGGGCTGACTATAACCAGCTGCTATACTCTTCCCCGGGGAGGAGTATTCCCCCTCTGCCAGTTTTCGTCAGTTGCTTGTAGAGCTAAGGGCGTGTGGTGCCCCCTCCCCTACCTCCGTCCACTTGGGCACATTTATTGCTCTTGTCCTTGTCCAGCTCATGTTTGGGCAGTCATGTTGGTAAGACTCTATGAGTGTCTGCCTCTGTGTTCCTAGGAGACGCAATCTCGCAGGAAGCTCCTGGTTGCTCTGGCTCTTACAACTCTCTTTCCCTTCTTCTGCAATGTTCCCTGAGCCTTGGGGAACTTGCCGATCTCCTGAGGGCCGAGACCACCAAGAAGATGTTAAAAACTCTGGAGGAGGTCAAACACTCAACCTCAAGATCTCATACCCACTGAACCCTGAGCATAGTGACACCAACGAACCTTGGCGTCCAGGCTTCCTGAGCCTGCTTCTTGGGCTTAGGGCCATATAAAATACCAGCTTGGCTTTCATGCCTGTGGAACAAAAGACAGAAGAGCTGGGACCCCTCTGCAGTCCTAAGCAATGCTTATCTGACCTGAGAAAATGGATCTCGAGTATCTCAGGGGACCCATACTGTATAGTCTTGAGGGAGGAAGCAGTGTTGGTTGAAGTGACATAGGGACAGAGGCATGATGTCACAGTCCCCTTTGGACACAGCAGGTCCCCTTGCACAAAGCCCTCTGGCTTTTTCTCCCAAACCCAGAGCTCAGAGGTCTCTCAGAGAAAGAACTGGTTTGTGTTCCCTCAGGAAATTCTTTTCAGGATATAATGATAATGTTTTTGCATAATATATTACCAGGAGTAATTTTTGACCATTGAATGTAGACACTGTGCTGGATTTGTTGTTGTTGTTGTTTTATTTTGTGGATTCTCATTCCCCCACACCCCTAAGCCTTGCTATCTTCCCATATAAAAACACTGACCACTAGCAGAAATTGTTGCGTCTTCTAGCTAAATGTTTGGGGCAAAGCCGTCATTTCCTGAGGTTTATTAGGTGGAGACAGTGCGATTCGTCTGGCAGCTCCGCAGGGCTGTGTGGAATTTCAGCTGAGAGATGTTCTCAGAACTCTAAAATGGTCCACAGATGTTCTCGCTGTTGTAAGTCGTCTGCCGGGCGGTGCCAGTCCCGAGCAAGGTGCCTCTCAGCCAGACTTTGGGGTAGGAGAAAGATGAAAGGGCGATTGTGGTGACCGCTGTCCTCAAGGTCAAGTGGCTCTTGCCTGGATCATTCCTGTGACTGTCTAGAGCAGGCTTCCTGTCCCTGGAACTGGCATTGCAATGTAGGCAGATGCTCACCTTCTCTTCCCATGACATTTGCAGTCAACCGTTCTGTGCTTCCTGCAGGACTTAGAGGACGTGCTCAAGGGTGAGCTGAGTGGAAACTTCGAGAAGACAGCCTTAGCCCTTCTGGACCGTCCCAATGAGTACGCCGCACGGCAGCTGCAGAAAGCCATGAAGGGCTTGGGCACCGACGAGGCTGTGCTCATAGAGATCCTATGCACGAGAAGCAATAAGGTCAGTCCCGCTAGAGCCCTTGGTCCCAACTCCTGGAGAACAGGTCACTCACACATCCAAAATGGTTGACCCCCACACACCGCCCCGGAGGAAGCTCACCCTCTACACAGTATCCATAAGGGGACAAGACTCTGGCCTGAATATGTCTGCTAAACTCAAGCAGGAAGAACTGCTCTGCCAGTCCTCCTGATGTCCTCCAGATGTCCATTGTCATGTTGCTGTCCATGGCTTGCCAGAAAAGCCATGTCAATCTAGGTTTTGTTTTTCTGTCAGAGGGGGCAGGATTCTATTTTATCTGTAGTCCTTCTGCCATGAATATCAATAAGCAGCCAAGTGTGTTCCTGTCACTACCTCATACACGGCTGTCACCTAGCACAAAACAGAAAACTTCAATAATGGGCAAAGGTGGGTGGTATCAGGGATTCCAGGGTACAGCCCCAGTGGCCAGGGGCATCTCCCTAGACAATTCTGTGTTAGTAGTTTTGTTGTTGTTGCTGCTGCCGTTGTTTTTCTTTGGGGTTTGGAGCCAGGGGGTTTTGACGATGCTGTTTGGATGTTTCTTTTTCTTTTCCTTTTGAGACAGAGGCTTGTGTAACCAAGACTGGCCTCAAATTCATTAGCTAAGCATGACCTTGGCCTCCCAGTCCTCTTGCCTCTCTGGAGTGTTGGGATTACTGGCACCAAACCCAGTTTCTTGTGGTACTCGAGATCAAACTGAGGGCTTCGCACTTGTTAGGCAAACACTCTACCAGCTGAGCCACATCCCCAAGCCCCACCCTGCATCCTGCATCTCCATCAGTAGCTCCAAGCCCCATCCTGCATCCCTCACCAGTAGTTCTCCCTGTTTGTCCCTTGAGAATGTACCCCCAATTTAGGAGCTGCATAGAACATTTGATGGGGTGCAGACACAAGCCAACTTGTCCTTGGTTCCCCAAGCCAGGAGGGCCAAGAGTAAGGTCCACCAACCATTCTTGAGAACTGGCTCTTCCCCACAACCGCCAGCCCCGGCGGAGTGGGGAGGCATGGCAGAGAGCATGCCAGAAAAGCCCAGCATTCTGACGCTCCTCGGAGGGGACAGTGGCAGTGGGTAGGCCAGCTATCAAGGGAAATCTGAAGCGCTGCCCTGCCACCATGCTGTGGTGTAATGATGTGACCCCTGCTTCCTCTGCTTGGCCAAACCTCGGCCTCACTCATGTCCACACAGCACCCCTATGAGCCAGGCCACTGCAGCAATCGTCAGTCCTCAGAATCTCTGGGATTGACAAAACCCCTCCATTTCTTTTTCCTTTTTGGTGCTGGGAATTAAACTCAGAGCCCACACCTGCCAGGCCAATGCTCTACCACTGAGCTAAATCCCCAGCCTGTAACCTTTCCATCTCAAGGAGAGAGAGATTAGCACAGACCCCATCCACTGTCATTCCATTGTCCCTATCTACTCTCCCTGTCCATGCCCACCCTTCCCAGACATGCATGCCCAGGTCCCAGCAAAGAAACAAAGAAGCAGGGCCCCCTCTTGTGAAAGGGTTGCTTTCATGAATGTTTTCTTGCTCTTACCAGGGTGCCTTTAAGATCCAAGCAACCAGCAAAGCCTTTCTTTCCATCAAGTAGACCTGCTGGTAAAAAGAAGAAACACACACACACACACACACACACACACACACACACACACACACACACACACACAAAGTGAATGTGGGGAGAGCTGGGCTCACACAGATCCCAAGGGTAGGTGGAAAAAACAAAAGGGAGGGAGCTACATAAACAAATTGATGGCCCTGCCACCTGGCCTGCCCTCCCCTCCTCCCCCGGCACAGCCCACACCTGCTCACTTCTCTCTGACTTTCCTTTCCACTCGCTTAGGTGCAGGGGTACCGGGAATCTTAATCACCACCGGCCCCAGCTACGTTGAGACAGCTCTGAGGTGGGCGACTTGACACAGAGGATGTCAAACAATTCCTGGAGGGAAACTTGTACTGCTGACTCCCCCCACCACCACCACCACGTTGTTTACAGCAGAGGCAAACTGGAAACAACCTAAGCAGCCGCCCTCTGGAGGCTAGCTAAATCAGCTGTGGCTTATGCTAGCATGGGAGACTTTCTATCTCTTCCCCCCCCCAAATGTTAATGAATCTACCTTAGAGGATAGCTGGAACTCCAAGACAACATGGAGTTAAAAAAAATAAGTCACAGTGGGGCTGGAGAGATAGCTCAGTGGTTAAGATGGACCTGGGTTCAATTCCCAGCACCCACGCAGCAGCTCACAACTGTCTCTAATTCCAGTTCCAAGGCATCTGACGCCAATGCACATAAAATAAAATGAAGGTTACATAAATTGTTTTTAAAAATAAGCCACACAACAATAATCACTGTTTCCCACTGTCTAAGCATATGATGCATATAAAATAGTTTTTAGAAACTTGGTTGCTAAGATTTTTTTTTTTTTTTTTTTGCTCTCGTTGAGATGTGAATGTCTTCCTCTAGGGTCCCAATTACAAAACAAGGTACAATTCCACACAATTCACTCTGAAGACCCAATGAGTTTATTAGGCTTACTTACAGAGCAGAGAGTGGGGGGTTACAGGCAGGAGTGTGGGTGACCTTCAAACAGTCACCTTGGAAGGTCTGCACCCAGTGTGGATGCCCTCTCCCCTGTGGCTCCCTGCCCTCATCCCTCTCGGCCTGTATACCTACCTCTAGCTCCTCCTTGATGCCTCCATTACAATTAGGGAAGAATTACGTATATCTGATTGGAAGGGGTGACCCTCTACACCCCTTCTCTCATGCAGGAAGGTCAATAGTCAACAAGGTGAGCTGGGATGATCTTTTGCAAGTGGGCATAGCTGAACCTACAAAGATGGCGGACCTTTGGCTTAGAGAATCGTATAGTAAACATAGATAGAAGTAGACAGGACAGAGAAACACACACTGAACTCTAACCTTAGTTGTATGGGTGGGGATGAGGGAAAGAGACGGGGAAAGGTATTAGCTTAGCTTCCTATTACTCGTTGACACGTCACCATTGTAGCTCTGTTTGAGCTAAGGTGGGATACTTTCATACATACAAAGTATCACGGTCAAGCGAACAACCAGTGAATCCCCCACCTTAAATATTCGTCATGCCTCTATGGTGAGAACATTCAAGGTCCTCTCTTCCAGTCATGTTGAAGTAGACAGTATATTCTTGTTAATTTCAGTCGTCCTACTGTGCATACTAGAACTTTCCCTCTTACCTCGCATGTATCAGTTACTTTTGTGTTGCTGTGTTAAAAGACCAAAACCAAGAGAAACTCACAGCAGAAAAGGATTATTGTGACTTACGGTTCCAGGGGGGATAGAAGCCCATCAAAGCAGGAAGGCCTGGCAGGACAAGCAGGAAGCCGAGAGGTCACTTCTTCAACTGTAAACATGAAGCAGCATAGCGTGAGGCTATAAACTCTCAAAGCCCTCTCTCAGCGACATACATCTTCCAGCAAGGCTGTGCCTTCCCGTAGCCTCCACAAACAGAGTCAGCAACTGGAGACCAAGGGTTCAAATGCCTGAGTTATAGGGACATTTCTCATTCAAGCCACCACACACTGTAACTTGGTACCACCATTGGCGCCCCCCTGGCCCCTCTCTCTCCAGCCTTTGGCACCCACCATTTTACCCCTGATGCTAGCTTTTTATACCACATACATGAGTGAGCTCCTGGGGTGCATGACTTTCTGTGTCTAGATTATTTCACTCAGTGTACTGCAGAATCAGCCGTGTTGTCTGGATCACACTTGACAGAATTTCTTCCTTTTCATGAACAAATGTTACTCCATAGTGTAAATGTACGACAGTGTCTTCCTTTGTCTGGTGACAGATTCCCCAAGCTGACTCCATGTCTAAGGAGACTGTATGCATACACTACTTATCCGCTTACACACAGAAGGTCATTTTACACTAGCAGATTCCCCGTGGGACTGCACCCTGCTCTGTAGGGACAACCTTCTCAATAGAGAGTCACAAAGGCCTCTGCATTTGAGCTACACTTCTGCCTCACCTCTGCTTTCTATTGACTCCCAGCTTGGACACTAATTGTTTCAACCGTTTCCCTAGGAAATTGTGGCCATCAAAGAAGCCTACCAAAGGCGTAAGTAACTTTTGTTCTGGGTTTGGATAAAGCGGTGTTGTTTGTTTTGTTTTTAACACGGCTGGTAACTCAGTCATCCGCTCTCTCCCTTTCTCTTCCTCAAAAGTATTTAGCAAGAGCCTTGAATCCGATGTCAAAGGCGATACAAGTGGAAACCTAAGGAAGATTCTGGTGTCCCTGCTTCAGGTGAGAACAAATAGGAGAGTGGTCTTTAATTTAGACTGAGGCTCCAGACTAACGTCACCCAGTTCCCACTGACAGACCTCTGTCCACTCTCCCCATTTCACTTGGGCATATTGACAGCAGAAAAAATGCGTGTGTAGATTTCAGCCAGGAGGGGGGTAATTGTCTCAAACACTGCCCCAAACGTACAGCTCAATGCATCACGGCCCATTGTCCACCAGTGCCCATGGGCCAAGGGACCAGATGTTTGATAGTTAGGTCCCTCACAGAAGGCCTACAAGGGTGGAATCAACTTGTCCAAATGTCAGTCATCCAAGGCTCTGAGGGAATTCATTTCCTTGGTTCGCTACCTGATGTGACTGTTTTCTTGCTAGCTGTCACCCAGAGACTTTCTCCAGCCCCCTACCGCCTGTCCCTCCACCTCTGCCACCAGGACAGCTTATAGCTGGGCTGTTTGCTTTCTCCAAAACCAGAAGCAAGAGTTCCTCTGGGACTTCCGCCTCTGGCCTTTAAGAACTTTCTCTGGGCTAGGGATCACCCTGGACAATTTCTTCTGCCTTACTGCTCCTTCCACGCCCAAGGAAAGGGGAACATACCAAAAGTCAGGTCACTGGGGTCATTTTAGCACTTCCATAGTCTCCCATGACCAACTTTCAGAGTTCTTTGGTATTGGCCACTGAATGGTGGCATTTGGTATTTGGGGTGGAAGAATGCTTGCTTCCTACTGGATTCGAGGTTTCTATTAGCTTTCACTGAAGACTGTGGATTTGGTGAGTGAACATTGTCGGGTATGGGGGGGGAGGGAAGGAGGGAGAGAGGGGATGAGAGGAAGAGGGAGAGAAAGAGTGGAATCACAGAAATTAGACTGTTTTCAATCTTTCCCAAAAGATGGCAGCAAAGAGCAGGCCTTGCCACTCTGCCACACTGAGCTGAGCTTTAGTCCCCCTCTCCCCATCTTTCCCCCAAAGTCACCCCTGTATCACAGGGCTCGCTCACTTTTCTGCGGTCAACAAGTCCTTGAGTTAACGGCAATGCATCCATCTTTGTAGGCCAGTCGAGATGAAGGAGATACCGTGGACAAAGACCTGGCTGGTCAGGATGCCAAAGATTTGTACGATGTAAGTGTTTGTGTGCACTGGCTCCACACACTCCTTTGGTTTTTCCACTCATTAGCACTGTTTTAATGGGCATTTCTTTGTTTCCTGCAAATGAGAGTTACTTTGGAATGAAATGTGTCCTCTGATACGTGAGTATATGCTACAATCTGCACAGATCATATTATAAAGACTTGATAGACTCAGGTTAACCACCTCGCAGGATGGAATAAGTAACAATGTGTCGAGCATACTGTGGGCTGGAGGCTTTAAGAGCTCCATCTGCCCACCTGACTTCCATTACTTCGTATTTGTTCTCTGTAACTGAGGCCCACTCAGTCTGATGGGGCTCTCTTGGCTCTTGCCTTCGTAAAGGAAAGAGTTTGACGGAAAGCCATGGACAATTTTTGCAGAAGTTTATTAATAAAGCCAGTACTCCAAAGAGAGATTGGAATGGGTGTTTGTGAAAATGGAATACCTGTTTGGCAGGTGTCAAGGGTGTCTTGTTGAGGATTTCTGAGACATTTCTGTGGCATACTTGTGGGGTGGGATGATAAATTTTCTCTCTCATATCATGATGGACCAGATCTCTATTTTAGGGTATCTCTTCCCATGAGCCTCTAGAAAAGCCCACAAGGTAGAGAGTGAAAAACCACAATGTGATACTGTAACAACGTCAGGGACTTTTGGGACACAGACCTAGTTGGTGTGCATGTGTAGCAATAGGGAAAGTGCCCTGTCACATTACTTTCTGATATATTGGGAACATTTTAACTACAGAGTCAAGGATGTTTAACCACAAAGTGGCATTCTGACAGTCAGGAGACAGAGCTGTCGTATGTGACCTGCTAGTCGTAGCATTCTACACTGCATTGTATATAAGTGATTGCCTACCCAGTGTCAACAGCAATATGTGTTCAGTCTTTTTGCCCGGTTTGTTTTCACGTTGTTTGCGATCGGCCCTTAAGGCAGGGGAAGGCCGCTGGGGTACCGACGAGCTTGCCTTCAATGAAGTCCTGGCCAAGAGGAGCTACAAGCAGTTGCGGGCCACCTTTCAAGCGTATCAAATTGTAAGTAGGGAAGGCCTGAGGCTCAAGGGTTCCTTCTCTCACGGTCCTGGGCTATCTCTAAAGGAAGCCATGCTCTGGGATGCAGGCCAGAGTGTCGGGGATGGTGGCATTTACATCAGTGGTTCTCAATGGTAGGAGAAGGAAGGTCCCAGATACTGCTAAACACACACAGAAGAGCTCAACTGTGCAGAACTGACCAGCCCCAAATGTGGAGCTGAGGTTGACTCTGGGTTACGGCAGAGCTAGGGCAGCAGAGAAGTGTCACATTTAGGAGAAAGGTGTAGACTCAGAGGGTCCACCGATAGCGAATGACCAACATCCCCCTCCTCTTTTGTGAGAAAGAGACCCTGGGCATCTTTATCCCTCGCAGAATCATTTGTGTGGGATCAGACGCAGGCTCAGGACCATATCTGGCGTGTGGCAAGCATACAAATGTTTGCTTTTATTTTTATGATCAGAATTTACTGTCAGCCTCACAAGACTGACGTGCCACACCTCAGGAAAGAGGCTCTGGAGAAAAACATGCATAAATTATGTTTTCAATCTCATGATCGCCATGAGCCAGCAAAATGAGCTGGCTGTTTGAAGGTTCTTAGTGACCGTCCTTTTCTGAGAGAAAATCTTTAGTTTGTAAAAAAAAAAAAAAGGCCTACAAGGAGTTTCAGGTTTCTTTTGTCTTCTGTTTTGTTCCTGGAAAATGCTTTTACTTCTTCAAAACCTTGCTGTGCTGTGTGCCTGATTTCAATTTCACAACAATATCAGAACTATCACATGGGCTGAGTGGCTATTTTATGGTTGCCCACAACTGCTGGCCGAGGCCAGTCTGCCGAGCAAGGAGCCATCTGTAACTTATCAGGACCACACAGCAAGTTGGTAGCAGAGAGTGGATGAGAACTCCAGGACTCCCCAGCTGAGTTCTACCTCAGCTGACGCTGGCTGCTCCTCACTCAAAATAGCCTGGTGTGTGTGCGGCCAGCAGATGAAAAGACAAAGCTTTGGGACTGTAGCCTTACTGTATGTAAGTCTTCAGGGCCTCCTGCTTTTAAATCGTGCCCAGTGTCACGATCAAAGGCAGCTGACCCCAACCTCCCCATTCTCCATCCCTGAAGCCAGTGGCCACCGAGCTGGAGGACTTATATGTGATCTATGTCCCCTTTCCATGTCACAAAGACCACAGATGGAGTTTCTGAGAATGGCTGACACTGGTGGTCACTATAGAAACAACCTCCCTCCGTCCCTCCTTCCCTCCCTCCCTCCCTTCCTCCCTCCTTCCAGTCCCCCTCCATGAACTAGTGACTACCTCAATAGACTACTAAAAACAAGCAACCAGGATCCAGGCCATTACCACAAAGTTTGTCCCCAAACAACATCACCATAGTCGCTTGAGAACCCACTAAAATGAAAATCTCAGTCCTCTCTGTGGTCCTACCGAACCACATTTATTTCCTTGGGTTTGGGTCTTGAATCAGACACAGGTTTAAGTTTGAGAAGTCAGCTCTAGGCTTATTCAACTCTGCCTCGGTTTCTCCGGTTGTAAAAGAGAGTTAATACTACCTACAGGGTTTAGATGGTATCAAGTAGGATTAGTAAGGATTCGTTGAATGAACAAGAACACTTAGTGTCTGACACATAGTAGGTGTTCAATAGACACTAGCAATTGTTAGTTGTTTCCTTTTGTAAACAATAGGACAAACGGACAAATTAGGGAGTCATCCGATCCCATGATCATTTATAGGAAAACAGCTCTAGATTGGCTCCCAAAGCGTTACTGGACCATTGTTGAGCTATACTGTTATTTTTCTTTAAGCGCTTACCCTGCTGTTAGAAACCAGGCCCATCAGGTTTTGATAGTCCCTGCTCAAAAGCACTAAGTGTGTGGCCACTGGGAGTGTTACTGTTACGTAGCACGTTGCCCTGGAATAGAGGTGGATTTAATTGTGGGCACTGTAGCTCAGGGGTTTGTCCTTTTGCACTCCTGCTAAGCCCAAGGCTTAACTTCTGACTCACTCCCCCAAGCCACAGGGCCTCTCCAACTGCCATACCATGCAAAGTGATCGCGGTCCTGGTTTTACTAAGCACAAAAGGCGTACATGGTTAGATGGCCAAAGTAAGTTCTGCGAGCAGGAATGAGTAAGAACAGTGCGTGGACAAGCCCCCAGCACAGCCTTGAGGCCCCCCGTGTTATGTATCCCTAGTCAGTGTATATATATCCCCAAGTCCAGGCAAGAGGCTTTGCCCCTTTCCACTGCTGCCATGCTGTCAATTTGGGGGAACGTGTTTGAAAAGAAGCACCTTGAGAACCAGGTATTCCAAGAACTGACACAAAAAGCTTGCAAAGGAGGGTCCCAGTAACCTGGGCCAGCCTACTGTCTTCAGACTGTGTTCATGGAGTCTGCACAGATCCCTACCTAGGTAGCTGCAAATAGTGGGTGAGGCCGGAAACGACATCATGTGAATATCGCCCCCTAGAGGTCAGAGTGTGGCGTTAACGCCTAGAACTCAGCTCTCCTGCCTCCGCCTGCCTCCTAGGAACTGTACTGCTCCACTTTTGTCGGTTTTGGAGGCTGGGAGTCTACAGAAAATTGAAAGCCACTGTTCTGGCTCTGTCCTAACAATAGGAACAAAAAGTGGCTTAATGTGGGGCTTTTTGTTTTTAAACCCCAGACCTGTGTGAACAAAACATCCGCATGAAATTCAATCTCAGTCTGCACAGTAAGAGCCCAGTTTCTGGGGAACTGATACCCATTCGTCCAAAGCTCAGACTCCCACATCAAACCCCAGAAAGGTGGCAGCAGCTCAGGGAGGGGGAGCTTGAAAGCTCCTGTCCCCTTCTGATCTGTTGTCCTCTGTGTCACAAAAGACTTCTGTAGATGCCTGAATGGTGGGTGGGAAGACCTTTGTTAAACCTGCCCCCCCACACACACACACATATTGTCCTTACATCACAAAGGATGTTTGGCTTGCCTTTGTTTTCCCAATCAACCCCTCCAAATCTATTAGTGTGTGTTCAAATGTCTCAATTATTTTTAGGCTCAATTGTGTCCTGTCTTCAAAAGACGGTTTCTAAGAAAGAGACAAAGCCCTAAACCCAACAGAGAATATCCTTTCTCTCTATTTGCCTTCTTAGAGCTTGGCCCCACAGTATTTGTGTTAAGGATAGGCACAATTTACTTTAACTTCAGTTTCTGTAAATATTTGGAAAGAAACCCAACGTGTAATGCCGTGCCAGGCGACGTGAGCCAGTAGTGAATGTATAAGATCATTAGCAGCCACCCAGCAGTAAAGGAAAGTGACATTTTGATGTGGTCAGCCCCTGGCTTCCAGCCCTTGAAGCCCCACTCTGTTGTGAACTATTAGGTCAAGTTTCATCATGAACTTCACAGCCGCTCCTTACTTTACCCAAACTGTAAGTGATCGAGTCTCCTGTCCCAAGGCAGGTGAGAAGGAGGAGACACAGGCCAGAGTTTCGGTCGCTGCTGCCCAGGAACTTACAACGGGAAAGATAGAAAACATAATGCTATACAATGTAAAAAATTATTGTTGCAGGCTAAGGACGTGGCTTAATAAAAGAGAGCGCTTGATGAGCGAGCATGAGAACCTGAGTTTGAGTATCATATCCATGTAAAAAGCCACCAGGGGTGGCCACAAGTGCCTGTAACCCAAAGCATTGCAGGGGGTGGGGGTGGCAGAAGGGTCACCTGGGCCTGCTGCCTGCCAACCTAACTCTATGTTCAGGGAGAGACCCTGTCTCAAAGGAATAAGACAGAGAGCGATAAAGTAGGACACCAGCCATCCTCCAGTGGCCTCTAAACACTCTGTAAATCGGTGCTCTCCTCTCTCTCTCTCTCTCTCTCTCTCTCTCTCTCTCTCTCTCTCTCTCTCTCTCTCTCTCTCTCTCTCTCTCTCTCTCTCTCTCTCTCCTCTCATAAACACACACAGGCACACATATTACACAAAAATCATTGTCTCAGTATGTATCCATTATCCCTCCACCCCCTAAATTTACAGATGAGAATATGGAAGCTGAGGAAACGGCTTTGACTGGCTCCAACTTGGTCAGCTCCTCAGTAGGGAGAACCCCCTCTGGGGGGGGGGGGGACAACCAGGCCACCTTACAATGAAAGAGGCAGGATAGGTACCCTTAGGGCACAGCACTAAACCTGGAAGAGTGCCACACTTTTTCTAAAGGAAGCTGAGGGATGCTGGGGCCACAGCAGCCCTGGAGTCACGGCTGGGCTTTGTCTTTGCAGCTCATTGGCAAGGACATAGAGGAATCCATCGAGGAAGAAGCATCGGGAGACTTGAAGAAGGCCTATTTAACTATAGGTAAAGTAAAATGAGAGGACTGCTGCCCCAGGGTGGGCTCCCCGGAACCATGCTGAGAGATGGGGGGCTCTTTAGCAGGAGTCATCTAAGCAAAACTGGGCAAGGCAGACGTGGGTGTAATGGGGTTTTGTTCTCCAGGGAGCTCAGAAGGGTGGGGAGTGTCCAGAGGGAAGCAAGCAAGTCTCCTCTTCACTCTCTTTATGACTGTATAAAACCAGTCACATTGCACACTGTCTGGGCCCCAGGACCATTTGCAACACCAAGCAGCCAGCTCTCTCATTTGGAAGGTGACTTCTGAGAAGGGACTGTCAGTAGTCGGCAAACAACCCTGGCACTGAGTGCCTGATCTGAGAGAGAGCATCTAAGTGGTCCATCACAGAGTCTCCTGTGACTGTACTGAGAGTGTGGGCCCCTCCCTGGTGACGGTTTTGTGCTCGGTTAGGTTGGCAAAGCCCTGCTCTTTGGCAACAAGAGGACTGAAGTGCCGAGAGCCATGGCTGTGGCTGCTTCCATGCAACACAAACAGTTTTATTACAGATATTCCCTAGCTGTCATGGCCCAACCTTTCTGAGGGATTCCTGCTATTTGCTACTAACAGAGAGATGACCTTTGGGCATCCATTAGTGCTGTGTGGCATAGGAAAACTGTCAAGGCTTGGGACTATTATCTAAGATGGGGTTAGCAGTATGATTACGGCTTATATGACACACACGGAAAAGCACCCATAGTTAGGTCCTAGGGACAAGTTTCTGCACGTGCCTGATGGCCAGAGGGTCTCCCTTTCCCACTGGATCCCCTTCAGGGTTCTCAAAGAATGAGCTCTGTTTAGAAGCAGAGGGGAGGGAGGCTAGATTGTGGCCATGCCAAGCCAACCTCAGGACCTTCTCTCCAGGTATTGCCCAAAGGCAGGAAATAGCAGAGAGATGGGCTTGGCGCCATGTCTGGCACGCTCCCTCTTCCTTTCTGCAAGTCCTGGAATGAAGACACTGTCCATTGTCCACATTGCTGTGGCAGGGAGTCCAGGGAACCATCCCAAATGGCACAGGAATGAAGAGACGTGTCCCCCAGAAGGAGAACCGAACTAGCAGCCCTGGAACCTAAAAAATGTGCTCCCATTGCCAAACTCCTTTATGGGGTTTGGAGGATTTTTTTTTTTTTTGTACGAGTTCTATTTTAAACAATGTCAGCCATTGACCTTTCCCCATTATTCTCATTTTTCATTTAAATTAGCAGACATCAAACCTGATGTACAGAACTCCAAATGTTACCCACACTATTCATGTCCACCCTGAACACCCATGAGCCCTGTGTGAACAGCTGTCCTTTGGGCTTCGTGAAGGCTCTCCCAAATGGATACAGTGCTCTACCCGATGACTTGTTCTGAGGGTTCAGGCCTTTCCTGGACATGTGACATGAGGGCTTCAGAGTACAGTCAGAAGATTCAATGCCACCATTCAGGGACAGCATGTGCCCGAGTCGTGCTCAGTGTGGGATCAGAGGCATGAAAGACCCAGCTCCTGAATGTCCACAGAGGACACACACAAATAAATATATAAAGTAACAGTGAGGAAAGACAGAAAACAGACAATAAGGATGGTAAAGAGGAAGGGAAAAGCCTGGAGTTGGGCGCTATGAACCATGGGAGCTGATAGACTCGTGGTTCCAAAAGTAAAAGTGATTAGAGAAGACCTTGAGCATCAACCTCACAAAGAATATGGCTTCGTTACTGTGTTTTCTAGATATCCCCAACCCTACTCCACTTACCTTGGAAAGACATCACTTGACCACTCCAATCCATAGGGGTTGAGATCACATGACCACCTCCACAAACACTTCTTCAACAGGGCCCATGAACCTCCTGCCTCAAAACCTCCTTTTAGGAAAGTTTCCAGGACCCACCCCAGGTTCACCGCAGAGAAACCAGAAATGGCAGGAAGCCTGAAAGAGCACTGTCACAAGCTCCCTGGTGACGGTTTTGTGCTCAGTTAAGCTTGCAAAGCCCTGCTCTTTGAAGGCGCTGACAGCCATGGCCAGCACTGTTTCCACGCAACAGAAACAGTTTTAGCACCAATATTCCCTAGCTGTCGTGGCCCAGCCTCTTGAGGGATTCCTGCTACTTGCTACTAACAGAGATGCTGACCTTTGGACACCCATCGGTGCTGTGTGGATTAGGAAATCTGTGGCTATAAGCAGCTCAAATAGCCTGGGGACCACAGCAAGTCATGTGTCAGAGTAGCATGGAGTTTCCCGCCCACCTCAAACCGGGAATCTGGGGATTGTTCTACAGAGTGCAAACACCTGGCCCTCCAGTTTTCCACCAAAACTTAGGTGGCTGCTGTATGGACTGAGAAAAAAAGAATAGCTCTTGACCTAGGTCTGCTCCTGTCGCTTGCTCAGAAACGTCATCCACACAGGTAGTGACTAGGAAATGAAGACACTGCTCCAGGACAGATTAAGGTTGACAATCCACACAAATCTTGAATTTATTACTGTCACCAACTTTGAAAAACTGCCGTAATTCTAGCACTGTAACCCCAATCTGCGGCAAAAGGATTCTTGACTTTGAGGCTAGCCTGGGCTATAGAATGAACCCCTATGTCAAAAACAAACAATCAAAAAGCAAATTTTAAAGACCCCATATGCTGGTGAGCTTTCTAGGAAAACGTCAACAATCTAAGCGGTTCACTCTTCTTAAGCAGGTGTAGTGGCGGACACCAATGAGCCCAGGAGGAGGGGTGAGAAATGCTTCCTTGCTGTCTTAGTTGGGGTTTCTATGGCTGTGATGGAACACCATGACCAAAGCAACTTGGAAAGGAAAGAGTTCATTTGACTTATACTTCCTTATTCTAGTCCATCATTGAAGGAAGTCAAGAAAGGAACTCTAACAGGGCAGAAACCTGGAGGCAAAGAGCTGATGCAGAGGCCATGGAGGGGAGCTGCTCCCCATGGCTTGCTCAGCCTGCTTTCTGGTAGAACCCAGGACCACCAGCCTAGGGATGGCACCACCCACAATGGACTGGGCCCTCGAACATCAGTCACTAATTAAGAAAATGACCCACAGGCTTGCCTACAGTCCAATCTTATGGAGGCATTTTCTTCATTGAGGTCCTCTCCTTTCAGATGGCTCCAGCTTGTGTCAAGTTGACATCAAACTAGTCAACACACTTACCCAGAGCGTGCAAGTTCACCCTATTGCCTGGTTGATGAGCAAACACTAAGCCTCACCAGTTTGCAATTAGAGCAAAGATGGCAGACGAGGGAGAGGACCGGAAAGGAATGCACAGCAGAAACATAAAAGGGACCTTCAGTAGTAGGGACAAACGTCTTTGTCCCATGAAAGATAAAAGATGCTGGGGACCTGCAGCTGATACAGAAGATGCCCAAACAAACACAGTAGGGAAATAAAGAGGTTGCTGAGCACGGAAAGCAGGGTGCGGTCCAGCTGGGTAAACCTTCTAGATAGGAGGTTCTATTTTGGAAGGCTGCTGGCCAGGCTGTTTCCCACGGAGCCATGCTTTAGTCCCAGAGGTTTCACTGTGTAGCACCAGCTATGCCCATGAGTGGGACTCCAGGCCTCCACGGTATGAGTGTGAGGGGACCACTCTCTTTCCCTAGAGTTTGCACAGAATAGAGAGAGGCCAGTCTCCTCAGAGTTTGCACAGAATAGAGGCCAGTCTCCTCATTCTGCAGTGGCTTTGACTCAGCTCTGGTTGGAGAGCCACACTACACTGACCCAGGGAACCTTCTAGATCTCATTGCACAACAGTATAAAGTCAGATCCTTCCAAACCTTTTCAAGTCAAGTCCAGAAGGCCCACAGACAGCTGGGACGCTCTGGGCCTATGCGGGGTCCCTGGGTTGTTCATGAAACCACAAGAACATTTCAGATCCTCCTTTTCCCTCTCTCCCAGTGAGATGTGCCCAGGACCTCGAGGGCTATTTTGCTGACCTGCTGTACAAGGCCATGAAGGGTATGGGGACAGATGAGGAGACGTTAATTCGAATCATTGTGACCAGAGCTGAGGTAAGATACACTTGACTGCCAAAAGGGGACTTCAGTGTCTTTGCCCCCACTTAATGTCATTGGGGCCAATTTTATTATTATTATTACTATTATTACTGTTATTATTATTATTATTATTATTATTACTAGACTACTTATCAAAACTGTAAGACAAAGACAGCCCTTTCCTTCCCAGAATATTCAGAACACGTTGGACTCTGCTCCAGTCCTCTCCATCTTATTAAAATACAATAATAAGAGCTGCTTCTATTTTTGTCATGTGTGGCTCCAGAGAGCTAGCTGGTGGCGTTGTGGAAAGGGGAACTGGTGGACTTGTTCCAACGTAGCACAGCTACGCCCAGCTCTATTTTAGGGAAGACAAACCAGAGACATAGGAAGGGGTCATCCTGCAGCAAGACAGAAATACAACACATATGATTTCTTTAGCTCCTTTATTTAATGGATCATACCTTTTTCAGAAAAAAACAATCAAAGAAAGACAGACAGACAGACTAGAAAAGTTTCTTGGTCTTTTTCTCAATCCTGACCCTCTCAGAGCCATTTTAGACAGACTTACGTTTGATTGACATCTCTCCCTACCCGAATTTAACAGCACAGATAATACTAAATATCTGTTTATGCACTACAAGCATACTAATGCTTTCCATGCAAAAAGAACGGGGCTTCTTTTGCTCCCTAAGGACCAGTTTGCACCCCATCTCAGAGAAAATGTGTGTCAGAAAGAGAGGGGGTGATGTAGCCAGAAGCTTGCAAACAGCCCCCAAGCTTCACAGTGACTGCCTTGGGCTGTCAGAGCATGGCTGGAAAGGGATGTGTACTAAGGGGGGTGGCAGACATGTCACTGCAGAGGAAGAAACCTTGGAGAATGAAGGGAGCTAAGCAGCTGAAAACCACAGACATCTTTCAAAAAAAAATGTTGAACAGAGAGGGAGAGGTAGCAGCCCAAATTCTGATCCATGTCTTTCGACAAACACTTAACATCTGACGTTATTTTTAAATATAGCTTCACAGCGAGGCAGCTCTTTCCTTTTTATTTCTGTTCCTGGAATTTTTCCTCCCCCTCTTTCTCCTCCTCCTCCTCCATGCCTCCCCCTGCCACCCTCTTACTCTTGAGCAGCCTCTTTTCTCCCTCTCTGGAGTTTGAAGACTCTCTTTTGTTATTAGTCTCTGTCTCTCTGTCTCTGTCTCTCTCAGTCCCTGCAGAGAAATCTTGAGAGAAGCAGGGTTCTGTAGGCCCTGGCCCTGAGAGAGACTTGATCCCACCAGAAGGCTTGTCCAGCATTCTAGAATCAATGGATATAGACCATGGGATGTTCAATTCTACCTCAGAACAGACCCCGTGTGAGGATGTGTAATCTCCACTTGTGTCCGGTCTCTTTGTATGCTCAGGCCTAGGCACGTGTATGTTTAGGGGACCTGCTAATCTCCCAAATGAACTAGAACCAAGTGCCAGCTGCCAGGATCCTGTACTCCCGCATCCTACCCCTCCCGCAGGACTGGGTATCTAGCCAGGCAGAGGACACCCAAGCAGGGCCGCAGGGCCGCAGGGTCGCTCACAGCGCCTGCCCTCCAGTAGTCTCTCACTTGAGATCAGTCAGCATGCTCTTCAAACCACCCCTTATTCCCTGACCGTCTCCTAGCTTCCCTTCTTCTCTCTGTCTGGCCTCTCACTGAAGCAAGAGAGGGGAACCAGACGGTTGTCTACTGTTTCTAGGCTAACCAAAACCAAAACACAGCAAACAAAACTTTGTTTCTTTGTAGCATTCATTTTGTCCCCGCTAGAGTTACTTTCTTTTTCCCCCAGCTAGTGTAGCTTTCGCTTTTACAGTTGAAAGAATCTGAAGCAGAACCATCTTTGGGTATTCTCCTACCGATCTTCCTTCCCGCCCCGGGTTTTTAAGCTTTCTCTGAATTACATTCAAAATAAGCCCTACAAATGGCAATTGGTTTGAAATGTGTCAACTGGGACTATTATCTTTCCTGAAGCCCACAGAGGCCGGAAGAGGACATTGGATCCCTTGGAACTGGAATTATATGTAGTTGTGAGCTGCCATGTGGGTGCTGGGAATAGAACCTGGGTCCTCTGGAAGAATATTCAGCGTTAACTGCTGAGTCACCTTTCCAGCTGCAATGCTTAATTTCAGACCTCCATCTGAAAAGGATTACCCTTCTACCGAATGCTGTCAGACTGTCTTGGAAAGCAAACGGGGTCCACCTCCCTCTTGTATGTGTATAGCTTTGTTACCCAAGAATGACTCCTGCTCAGATACCTACAAAGAATTCAGAAGAAAAACATTCTGTGAGACATGAAAACATATGCAATTTAAATTTTACTTCCAGACATAAAATCCCAATTTAATATATGTGTGACACTTCTACTTTTAGGAAGCTAAAGTAGGCTTCCCTTTCCTTACCCTCAGGCTGTAAATAATGCCAGCTGAGCCCTCAGGGCCGTTTAACGATATAACAAATGAGTATGATGGCGTATGACAGTGTCTGCTCTTCCTAACAAACACACTCTGAGTGTTGACACTCATGCTGTTGCCATTATCCCTACAGGTAGACCTTCAGGGGATAAAAGCCAAGTTCCAGGAGAAGTATCAGAAGTCTCTCTCTGACATGGTTCGCTCAGACACCTCTGGGGACTTCCAGAAACTGCTGGTGGCTCTTCTGCACTGAGTCAAACCAGAGCAATAGGAATGCGTGCAGAGGCCACCTTATCAGGGTTCCTCAACAAAACAAATCAAACCTTCAAGTGGGGCTTCTTACCTGAAACCCTTTCACCTCCAGGACTGTTTCCTTAGTAGTGTAAAGTTAAACTGTTGAAATCAATTGCAGAACCCTCCAGCATTTCATCTTGAATGCTGGCTTAGCCAAAACCAAAACCGTCTCTCAGTCTTCCTTTAGCATTATGAGCGAATACTTGCTAAGCACATATGAGATCAGCCGTTGGTGAGAAAAGCTGAACATTTATGATAAAATGTTTAGAAAATGATATACTTCCCAGATGTATAGAGCCAAAGCAGAGATTAAATGGCTAAAGTAGAGTAGAGACAAGATTAAATGGTCTGTTCATTTGCCTTCTGTGTCTTCAGTTTCAAAGCCTTTCTGTTAATGACAGTTATGGTTTGTGCCTCCATCGCTGCTTTTCCAAACTGGCTTGATGAACTTGGGTCCTTGGCCGGGAAATACGGAACTAGTGAAACTTAAATGCACTGGGGGATTGCAAATGGTGACATTTATTAACAGTCGCCAGGGATGGCAGTCAAGGCCATCGCCGAGGAAAGGGAAGACCTGCCTGTGTGAAATGCAACTAGAAGTGACTCACTAACTGTTCCTGGTCCAGTTGACTTTTCTTGCTTCTCTAGACAGCACACACTCGAGGTATCCTCTCCATCTTCAAATACAGTTAGACTAAGCAAAGTGCCAACAGGGTCGCAGTCAGTGCCCTGCTTCTCAGGTGGATTTATTCTGCAATACTAGACTCTCTGTTTCAAGATGCTGGTCTTACAGCCTCATGGAGCCAAGCATAGACTGTCAAGATAACTTGGACACCGTGGGCAAGCCATCACAGCTACCCTGTACTGGATGAGCTCTGTGCCTGGCCCTGCTAAGTACCACAATTTCACACTTAATCCATAACACTGTGGGGTTGGTATGACCTCCATTAAGAAACTAAGACATTAAGTGACCCAGCTAAAACCCATTTGTAAGCAACAGAACTAGGATTCATATCCCAAACTGGATGGCTGCAGAGATCATGCTACAGACCATGTTTCTCAGAAAAGGAAGCTGAGGGATGTGATGAATGAGTTGGTAATCTTCCAGCTTCCAGCCACTGTGGTGGGCGCCGCTAACACCAAGGTAAGAAGATTCGGGCTGTTTCCTATGTAGTATTATTTCCAAGCCGGTATTGAAAACAGATGCCTCCATTAGAGCACAGACCATTGTAAGCACACCAAGGAAAGCAGACAGGTCAAATGCAGAGAATAAATGTCTATGCAGTGCTCAGACATAAGCGGGGTATCTGTATCACACACCCTCCTGTCAAGGCTCAGGGGACATCCCAGACAAGGAGATGGAAAGATGGCCGGAGCCTCTGTGTCTTCTGAACGTGACCTAGGATCACACTCGTGGACTCAGAGCGGCTGTGGCGGCCTGCCTAAGGTCTGCCCACGATCAAGGCAGGCAGCATTCCAGCACAGATGGGGGCGGGGCAGGACATGAGCCCCATCCTGGCTGAAGAACTACTGACAGATTCTTCATGGGTGTGGCCCCTAGCAGGTTGAGAGATCAAGAAGCTTTAGTGGACAGATGTCTTTTGGTACATGGATGTGAGAAGGAACAATGGATGTCCTCCCAAGGTAAGACTTTTATCTTTTGGACACTGCCAGTCATAGGAGATGACCTACATTCGCAAAGGAAATGATCAGGTCAGGAGGTATGGGAGTCACTTGAGTAGCATTATAGCAAATAGCCCAAACATTCAGTGTGTGAGGACAGATGTCAGATGGCACAATGGCCTTTCAGTTCTTAGAAAATGGTGACCCACAAGTTAAGAAGTTCTGTGAACACTGATACCTTCCTAACAGTCGTCGTTCAAGCTGGGATTTTATACATACGAAGTTGTTTTTCCAGAACCAAATGTAGTCACATAACACACTGAATCTACCTGGCACCAAACAGAAACCAAGCAATCAACTCTCGGGATCTGAACTCAGCAAGGGCAGAAAAACGAAGGAGTGGGTTGAGAAGAGACCCAGGCAGGACTGGCAGGATTTGCACGCAGAAGAGAGAGGTGTTCCACAGACTTGGTATAAATAAGACAGAAAAGCAAGGTCATTTGCTCAGAGTCACCCAAGTGGAATTAGGGCTGGAATTCCACCCTAGTCCTTCTGCCCCTGATGCCTGTGTACCAGCTCACTGTACCAGCTCATGGCTCACAAGAGCTATTGTTCATGGCTTGGCTGAATGAAGCATCCAAATGCCTGTCCCTATGACTGCTGGGTAGTCACTCCACTTATAACCGGGACAGGTTTCTACGTGTCTAAGTAAAACTTCTACCAGCTCTGCCGCAGGAACGCCACCCACACCCTAGCCTCTGGTACCCTGGCTGCCTAAGGAAATCTCTCTTCTTCACACCCACTGTTCAAGACCCTGGGGATTACTCCTGAGCCCACTCCCAAGGTTACAAAAAGGTTGCACACCTCTCCATGCCTGTGCTCACCCAGAATGCATTTCCCCAGGAAGTCCTGCTCCAGCTTCTGATGACACTCCACGCTGCCACTTACCCCAGTGAGATTCTTGGGGCATCGTGGGTAAGCAATTTGGGGTCTAGCCTAGGCAAATCAAGTAGATGTTCATTCCCAAAGAACTAAGGAGACTTACCAGAAGCTCTGGGAACATTAGCCCCTACTCTCCAAATTCCTCTCCATAGCTTTGAGGGTCCCAGGTAGTCTTTGCTTGCATGCCTACCCTCACACTCCACTCGTGTGTAGGAGAGGTGGCAATTCTGTATTCTGAGGTACTGTTGCTTATTGTCCCCAACTCACATTCCATGACATCACATCGGCATCTTGAAACAGGCGTGACATTTACAATGTGGGAACTGGTAGAAGCCGCCGATCCGGTCTTACTGCTGGGTACTTACAACCCCGTAGCCCCACACATTTCAAGCAATGATGGTCAATTTTACACCTGCAAATACACGATATATATGTCGGCATGAAAGACCCCCGAAGAGGTACTTTCGTAGAAGGAGACCCGCACCCAGGAATCAGTGAGACCACGAGCTTGGATGCAAAACCACAAGAGGCTTTATTGGAGACGCGGGTACCCGGGCGACTTAGCTTCTGTGAGGCCAAGCGCCCCGAGCCAAGGGAAAGGGGTCCTTATATAGGGAAAAAGGCGCAAGCTAGGAGCAGGGATTCTATTGGATAATTCTAATGAGGCATTGTACAGAGCTATTCCCATTGGTCAATGTAAATGAGGCGCTATACAGGGTTATTCAAATGAGGCAAAGTACAGAGTTATTCAAATGAGGTGAAACACAGAGTCTTTCAAATGAGGCGAAATACAGAATCATTTCTATTGGATGGTTCAAATGAGACACAGAGCCATTCCAGATCAGCATATTCTCAAGGTCTGGTGTCTGGTACAACAGACTCAATTCCCCCTCCCTCCGCGTCCAGATGGCTGACCTTGGGGGCGGAGACCTTGGGACGGAGTGTTTCTCATCGGGCGGGGGCTCAGGGGCAGGGCTCCAGGCCGGCTCACTTGGTGTTTGTTCTCGTGCCGGCCCACCTGGTGCTCGTTCTCGGGCCAGCCCACCTGGTGCTCGTTCTCGGGCCAGCCCACCTGGTGCTCGTTCTCGGGCCAGCCCACCTGGTGCTCGTTCTCGGGCTGGGCGTGCGCGGGCGGCGGGGAAGTGGAAGCCGCCGGGGGTGGGGATCGGGGAAGCCGCCGACAGGAGGAAGAGGAGACAAACTTGAGAAAGAAAGGGCTAAGGGGCAGGGGTCTTTCAGGCATAAACAGATCAAAGCCCATTTGCGTTCCTACTAAATGAGTTCATAGGATGTCTTCGGCCATCATCAGTACCACATGGTTCTTGCTAGGGGGCAAACGTTGACAGCTGGAAAATAAGACAAAGGTGAGACAGTAGGAGGGAAATTTCTAGAATAAATCATAAGAATCAAGAAAAATGAGTGTCCAGCAGTTGCCACTGACTGTCTTTCCATCCCACCTGGCCAGATTTCTTTTTACTTAATTTACAATCTAGAAATCTCAATGCTATGACCAGGCAGTACTCTGTTGGAATCTGGTAAGTGCCACGAGGTTATATCACAACATGGCAAAGACATGGTAAGGAAACCAAGAATACATAGGTGGGGCATGCATGCATGAGCCAAGAAGTAGGAGATGCCAGGCTAACTTACAACAACCTGGTCGCTTAGGACTCCTCGTGAAAATGAGAAGTCATAGTCCTTACAAAACAGTCCCCTGTGATCCAACTGCCTTCCATGAGGCCACCTTTTAAAATCCTAACAGGCCATCAGTCCACAATACAGACCAAGACTCTAATATATGAACTCTGGAAAGCACACCGACATTCCATATACCTACATACAGGTGCACATAGAGGGGGAATTTAATTTGCATAAATAAACTTCATTTGCATTAATTAAATGTATGGTGTACGATTTTGCTTGTGGAAGTCAGCAACTTTGTGACATTTGTAACAGAAACGATGGGCCGATGGGCCGTTGCTAAATGGTCCTCAGACTTCCATCCTCATATGCCTAAGGGATTGTATCTTAGGCTCTGAAGAGAACATTCCATGGCTTCTTTGTAACTAAAATAAAGATACTGATACCTTCTGTTTTTAAAGCAACCAACTCCATGAGTTCAAAATATGTTCAGCCGATCCAGACTCCACCCAGAAGGAGGAGGGAATCAGAGAGATAAGTACAAACAAGAGCAATGGAGGAAGTTCAAATCAGGGCCAGCTTACAAAGCTTCTGGAGTGGGCTGGGCCTCTTCCCAGAAAAACAGGCCCACAGCTGGGAGGAGCCATCTGCTTAGTGAGCACCTCAATGGGAAGAGCTGTTGATTTATGTGCGACACCTGTTAGTATTCAGGCATCTGTACTGGCCTGTCCTTGGGGTTATGATAGGATACACCCTCAGCTGCAGCCACTAAGAGCACCACCTGTGCACATTCACTGTGTTCCCTTTTAAAAGGGCCCCGCCCATGTATACTGTACATGTCAGAAGAGGGCACCAGATCCCATTACAGATGGTTGTGAGCCACCATGTGGTTGCTGGGAATTGAACTCAGGACCTCTGAAAGAACAGTCAGTGCTCTTAACCCCCGAGCCATCTCTCCAGCCCCCCTCTCGCTCTCTTTCCCTTAGTCTGTCCGTTCCCCTCTCTCCCTCTCCCTCTCTTTTTTCTCCCTCTCTCTCTTCCTCTTTCATCTTTCCTCTCTCCTGCTGCTCCTGTCTCTGGAGGTCGGTCTCTCCCTTCCCTTTCCCTTTTTTATGATCCCTTCCCCCCCACAAAAAACCCTCTGCTTGAACCCTGTTGCATGGTGCTTTCTCTCGAATGCCACTTTTCTTAAATTACAACAACACACAATAAAGCACCTATCACTGTCAGCTTTGGTGGGCTTAGGGTCACTTGCCTGTTAGTGATTTTCTGGTCTCTAACGAGTGGCACATTCAGATGGCTTAGATATAGACACTCAAGGCAAAAGAAACATGAGGCATTTTTGGATCTGAACTAAAAAGACAGGGAGGAGTAATGAGGACCAGGATAACGTGACTCACCAGCCAAAGTGGACGACACCAATTATCTGAACTCCAAACCCAACCCAAGTATTAATTCTTTTTACTGCCCTGAAAACAATATCAGTGTTGTTGTTTTTCAAATCCTACTGAACCAGTTCAAATTAAAACCAGTCTTTTGAAAAGGTTGAACCAGGGTGAGAAAAAAAAAAAGAAAAAGAAAAGAAAAGAACCATAAAAGCAAAATCATTTCCACACAAGCATGGTGTTCACGTGTTTGTCAAGCGCTAGTGTGAGCTGAATGCATGTATTTCTGTCTAGAGTTCTCATTCAACCCCATTAACCTATTTGTCAGAACAGATATTGGCCCTTTCTCTCTAAAAAACCTGTTGGTGGGCCCATGGTTGCTGTACGGGCTGGCAGCTTGTGGAGTGTGAGTAGGAGGTCCCCTATGTCTGGGAGATTTTAGATTTTGCGATAGCAGATTGTATTTTTGTCCTAACTATTTATACCTGTTGTGTTTGGCCATTGTTGTAAAACAATGTCATTAATTATTAAATAAGCTGATCAGCTATGAAAAGAAAGACCTGTTTTGTTCCCGAGAAAGCCGAATTGAATATGCTGAAGAGAAGGAGGAGGTGATTGAGATGTTAACCTCATTGTCAACGTGACTTGATTGAAAATCACCTAGGAAACACACCTCTAGACATGTCTGTGTGCACATTTCCAGAGATGTGTTAACTAGAGAGGGAAGATTCACCCTGGATATGGGCTGCAGGATTCCACAGGCCGGGGACCCAGACTGGATACAAAGAAGGAAGCCAGCTTAGTGCCAGGATTCATGCTTCCCATGGACACAATGTGAGCAGCTGCTTCTCACTCCCTCCTCCAGGCCTTGCGATGGGATATGTCCTCAAACTTCCAGCCTAAGTCCCTCCCTCCCTTCAGTCGCTTTTTCTGTCACAAGAAAAGTAACTAACGCAAAGAAAGAAAAACACCGCATACCCACTTGCATCTCGTTCTTCAATGAAAATTCTTAGTAAATCAATACACATTTTCACATCCAACATGTAACCGTTGTAGATGTTTCATCCCGAGTCACTGCTATGGGCTAGAATACAGAGACCCACCACCGATCACCTGTGCAAGATGGGAGGGCTCCTACTGTGTGCACATCACCTGTGCTAGATGGGAGGGCTCCTACTGTGTGCACATCACCTGTGCTAGATGGGAGGGCTCCTACTGTGTGCACATCACCTGTGCTAGATGGGAGGGCTCCTACTGTGTGCACATCACCTGTGCTAGATGGGAGGGCTCCTACTGTGTGCACATCACCTGTGCTAGATGGGAGGGCTCCTACTGTGTGCACATCACCTGTGCTAGATGGGAGGGCTCCTACTGTGTGCACATCACCTGTGCTAGATGGGAGGGCTCCTACTGTGTGCACATCACCTGTGCTAGATGGGAGGGCTCCTACTGTGTGCACATCACCTGTGCTAGATGGGAGGGCTCCTACTGTGCGCACATCTTCTCTTCCTTCTGAAACATGAATTCCTCTGATCGCCACCCCAGCTTCTTTTCCGGCCAAAGGTCTCATGACTCCGTCACCAGCTTCCCTCTCCCATCCTAGCCCTGACTGGAATGAGAACAGAGGAGGAGTGAGAAGGCACAGAGAGGGAACTGACTCTTTGCACACCTTGCCCTTCGGAGAGCCAACTTTCTTATCTGTAACCTGGGGAGGAACATTCCAGAAGTTCCCCTACTTAAGTGTCCAAAACAAAAGAACCTTCATAGAGGAGAACAAACAACCTGCGGGCAAAACAAGGCAACTCATATATGTATGTTACAAACAAGATGGAATTACATGACAATCCCAGTTCCCTTCTCCCTCCCGTCCTCCCCTACCACCCCCAACTAAAACCCTACCTATCCCACACCCTTTCTTCTAATCTACACCTGACTCAACCTTTCTGCTCCCTCATGACCTCTGCATCCTTCCTCTTCTTCCCTTCTCATTCTCGTAGCTCCCTCCCCCCTCTTCCCATGCTGTCAATTTGCTCAGGGGATCATGACCCTTCCCCCTTCTCCAGGGGACCATGTGTCTCTCTTAGGGTCCTCCTCGTTTCCTAGCTTCTCTGGCGGTGCTGATTGTAGGCTGGTAATCCTTTGCTCTATGTCTAAAATCCACATATGAGTGAGTCCATACCATGTTTGTCTTTTTGTGATTGGGTTACCTCGCTCAGAATGGTAACATCAGATATCTTTAAAAGATAGATATTTAATGTCATTTTGTTGCATGCGTGTGCGCACGTACATCCACGTATGTGCAGGTTCACGTGTGTGGAGGTCAGAAGACCACCTCAGCTGTTGTTCTTCAAGCACCATCCACCTTGATTCTTGATACATTGTTTCTTTATGGCCTGGAGTTGAACTAGACTAGGCTGGTCCCAGGGATCCACCTTAACCTCTAGGGATTGAACTCATGTCCTCAAGCTACAAGGCAAGCACTTTCCCAGCTGGGCTCTCACTCTAGCCCACTTAGAGTTTCTTTGAGTTTACCAAAACAACAGCAAGAGCAACCACACCTACCTGGCCCAGAATCTTTGCTTGGACTAAATGGCAGAAAGCAATGGAATTACTTTGCAGAGGTAAACAGAGTCCAGGAGTTTGCATATATCTTCATTCTTCACCAACTCAGTCCTCTTGAATGAAGACCAGCCGAAAGGCTCCACAAGACAGAAGGAAGAGAGGCAGGAAGACCTAAGATTTGACAGAGTGTCATTATTGGAAGGCTTGCTGATAAAACTCTGGTCCTAGATGACATCAAACCAGTTGGAGCCTCACAATTTGGGCCAGAAAGAACAGCATATTTAAGTCTAGGACAAAAATGGCTTCATCCTAGCTGGAATACACCTGGTGGCTTATCTTAACACCAGAGAGTGATGGATCCCTGGCGCCAGGGTTGGGTTGTAAAGCCCCACATAATACTCTAATGGTTTTATTTATGAGTAGTTTCAGTTTTCTGGGAAACTATAGAGTAAAAACCAACTAGCACCACTCAGGTGATCAGGGCAGCCATGATTCAAGATGGCTGCAGTCATGTCATGCAGGGTCTGTTCTGTGAGCCTTACTGTTGTCTACCCAGGTCATCCCATCCTCTGTCTTGGGCAGCCAGTCCTGAAACGGGAGTCATGCATCAGCCCACTGCAGGAGACGCACGGAAGGAACAGATACCAGATGAACGCAGCCCTTTCTCTCCTCCCTCCACACACAGACCGGCTTGGTCTTCCATCCTAGTTAACCTCCTGCCTCCAGACTGTTCCCCACCTCACAGCCAGGTGCCAAACTGTATCTCTTCCATGCTGTCCCCAGGCACGAGCCCCAAGCCCCTCGGCAGGGATTGCCACTCTCAGATCTCCAGCTTTCGTGACAAACATTTGTTCCCTTTCTTCCGGAGTGTCCAGTCAGCATCCCATATGTATGTGCAGGTCCAGTGCAAAACTCGGCCTTCAAAAAGAGTTCCTTTCACCACTTCTAGCTACAGAGAATTATCTTCTCAAATGATTGCTCAGGAATCAGCTTTGATTCTTCAAAAGTGCCAAATATCTTAGAGCTCCCATGCTTCAGATCTCCATAGTCACCGCCACTTTCCTGCTGGATCCTTTCTTGCCTGGACTCCACAATGGCGTCATGACCATTCCCAGGGTGCGTCTATCATCTCCAGATTGTTCTAAAATGCCGATCTCACTCCCCTGTCAGACACAAGCCACCCTGGGCATTTTCTTCTTGTTGAAGTTTAGTACTGTTAGACCCCCGAAAGTATCCGGGGTCCCAGGCCACGTTCTCGGTCACCCCAATCACCAGGCGGATTCGAGAGCTTGCTGCAAACTGCACGAGGCTTTATTGTAATTTAACGAGCTAACCCCATGTTAGCTCGGGTCTTTCACCCACCCGCCATGGCAGACGGCTAGCAAAGACGGTTTGAAGCCGCTGCGTACAGATCTTTATAGGGCAGCGTAAGGGGAGTGTTTAGGGGTACGCACAGGCTCACGATTGGTGTGCCTCCAGGCTTGGAGGGCCTGCCCTGTGTTGATTGGTCAACTGGTTGTTATGGCTCATAGGCCCTCCCAGGGCAGTTGCTATGCTCTGTGCGTCATTGCTGTGCGCTTGTCCGTAAAGCACACCCAGGGTGGTAAAGCATAGCGCCACCAGCTAACTTCTGATTGGTTCCTTGTCACAAGGCAGGCATCTGACTTTCTAGTGACTAGGTCAAGGTCATAGAAGCACATGTTTGGCTGTTATGGCTGCCGAAAGGGAAGCTGGTTCCTTCAGTACATTTGTTCCTGCCTCGGTACTCAGAGCTTGAAAGTCCTTCTACCTAGCATTTCCCTTCTCCTAGGAATTCCCACAGTGCCATCTCGGCATCCATGTCACCTCTTCCAAGCCCAGTGCCATCCCATCACACTCTCAGAGCACATCCCCACTCTCCCTTCATCATTACCCTGTATTATCTTGGAAGCTGTCACCATTCAAAATTATCACCCATTTGACTTCTTGTCTACCCCACGCACTATTAGGACACAAACGCCAGAAAACTGGCTTTAACTCCCACACCTAGAACAATGCCGGCATACATAGCGTAGGTGCTCACTGAACTGAGGTTGGCCAAACAAACCCCGACAGGACTGTGCATTTTCCTTTCCTCAGCCAACTTTATCCTTTGCCTTCCACATTTCCTTCCTGTCATGGCTCAAGCACCAGGATCCCGGAAGACAAGCCTTCCCTCCCCATTCCCACGAGTTTACTCAGTCCCTCTGTGGGCTTCCTTTTAGCCAGCTCCACCACAGTCCTTCCTGCATTATTCTCCATTGCTGTCTGGATCCATTTGCCCAAGTACACTGAGGCTCTGTGAGGACTCCATGTTACTCAGCCTTCTGCCCCCGTGCACACACCAGCTCTCTCCATACATCTCTCATCTCCTTACCATCCTTAACTACAAGATAATTGGGGTGGCTTGAATGAGAATGTCCCCCATAGGCTCATGTGTTTGAACGCTTGATCCCTAGATAGCAATGTTGTTTGGGAGATCATGGAACCTTTAGAAGGTGCACCCTTGCTGGAGGAATCACCTCTCTTCTCTCTCTCTCTCTCTCTCTCTCTCTCTCTCTCTCTCTCTCTCTCCCTCTCCTGCTGCTGCCTGCCATTATAGACTCTATCCCTCTGGAACCATACGCCAAAATAAACTCCTTTTTCTAAAGTTGTTTTGGTCCACAGTTTGGACCTGGTTGCAGCAACAGGAAAGTATACAAATGTAAAACAGCCTGCCCCTCCAGGCCCTTCTCCATCACAGGCTAACTTCATAGCACTTACCTTCAACCACAGCATTCCCACGGTTCGGTTGACTTCATTCACTCATCTTTCCTCTGCCTCCTTCGCCGTCTCCCTGGTGCCTAGAATAGTGGCTGAGACATAGCAGTTACTCAGGGCACACCGGTGGATACATGAGTCACCTGACATTTTTGTTAGCTAAAGGAATAGTTAATTGATTAGCCACCCCAATGCACCCCCAAAGGCAAAGACTTGATGTTATGCTTGCAGTCATTACTCGTGTTTTTCAAAACAAGACACGGGAACATGAGTCATAAAAATCACATTCCCAAACAGACATTAGGGAAAGGGTAAGAAGAGATGTAGCTAATGAGAAAAGTGTGTTTGGGGGCTCCGGGGCACCCACCGCCTAGCTCACTGACAGCTTGCTTCTTTTGTTTGGCAGAGAGAGCCTGAGCACAGTCCTCACTCTCTGTACTGTTATTCTAATTCACGACTGTAGCATCCGGGAGTTGAGGCAGCCATCTCAATATCCTACCTTGACGCTGGCCAGCAATTCCACTAGTGACCCCTCAGTGTATATTCCCTTCTTTCTCGATCTCGGTGAGGACCTCCTCTATGTAGCATCCAGCGCTACTGCTGGTCACTCTTGAAAGAAGAATGTCAATTTTATTTAGAGGGGAGTTGACTTATATAGCATCAGCAGTGCCCTAGGAAGAAACTCAGATCAAAGTCCAAGCTCTTAAGTCCCTGGCAATATGCAGATAATCTGCATATTTGTAAACAGGCCTTGTTGACAGGAGGGAAAATAAGGAAATAGCATCTAGCTGTGAGCCAGTAGCTCCCCAAGGGTACTGCGGATCAACCCTAGATAAGAGAAGAGAAGCAAACTCCCAGGGGTCCCCCACACCGGGCCAATGAGACGTTTTAGCCATCAGCTTGAAGGTAACCACCTAGCTGTTTGGATTCAACAGAGGTTACATTGCACTTGCCCTCAAGAAGATTAACAAAAAGGCTGGCAAGCTTGGGATGATATTCAGAAAGCATGTTGAAATGCAGATTCCAAGAAGAGTAAAGGAGTTTTAATGACCTCTTTCCAGGAGGGAGTCCCCACTTCTGCCTTCATCCAAGTCAGTGGGTTAGCGAGTCTTCCAGGAGGGATTCCCCCACATCTGCCTTCATCCAGGTCAATAGGTTATCGAGTATGTGATATATGTTAGTGACCTCTGATTAGCACCTTTCGTGTGACATATAACTCATGCCACCACATGGGGCACACGGATCCACAATATTGCTGAAAGGACAATCAATACAAGTTGAGAACGTGGAAGCCACAATGAGTAGCAAAAGAGACTGGGCCTGAGTTAACCCATAGGGCCAGCAGAATAGAAGCTAGCTCAGAGCTGCCGATAACTAGCCCCCAAGCTAATGTTTCATCAAGAGGCCATGTGGCCTGTCATAGGTCCATGTGAAGAGAAAGAAATGTATGGCTGTCCTAAAACAGGCTGTCAAATCCAGAAGTGCGCCCAAGAACAAAACCATCTGTCTTTACCATTGGATAAGGTCTTCCTGCCAAAGACAAGAAGGAGAGTTAGTCCCCTCCTTACAAAAGAACTTCTGAGAGAAGCAACATATGGGAACAGGGACTTGTTTTGTCTCATAGTTTAGAGGGTCAAGTTCACTAAGGTAGAGAACTGGAGAAAATCCGCCAGTGGCAATAGGTGTCTGCAATGTGTCTTGTTCACTGTAAGGAGCCTTGTAACCAGGCAGGCAAAGGCCTGGCTGAAGAAAGATTAAAGGAAAGGGAGCGTAGGCCCACTACGAAGCCCACTACGCAGCCCAACCTTGTAGATAAGAGTGAAAAATGTGTGAAATGTGGCAAAGTGTGATTAGCACGATTTAGCGAATTATTTAAGGACCAGCTCAGAACTAGGAATTTTAGAGTGTACCACGACTCTGTGTCCTGGAGCTCTCCCCCGCTAACCTAAGACAACCAGTCCAAACACTGGGCCCTCAGGAGACTCCAGAGGAGCAGAAGTCCCAAGCCTGAACTTGGGCGCTGCAGGAGAGGTGCCCCTGCTGTGAGACTATTGTCTGTGGTTCTTAGGATTGTTTGCTTATGCTTGTGTGTTGCTTTGAAGTGTGAAGTAAAACTTATATACTCAAAACCAACTCGCTGAGTTTGTCATTCCTCCCAGGTCACCTCTTGGTGGACCAGGTGATGTATAGGGGTCAGGCCAGAAGTAAGCTAGGTTACACCTCTCAGTGTCCGACCCCTGTTACCCATTTCTGCCAGCCATCCTACTGTATGAGAGACTCTACAACCTTCCCAAAAGGAGTTCTACCAATTAGGACCCAGTGCTCAAACACCCCAGCCTGTGAAAAACACCCCAAAAAACAATGGCTTCTACTTCCTGTCTTAATGAAGCAATGAATCGTGCCTACAGTAGCCAGCAAATGTGTGTGGTACCCAGTACAGAGGTTCCTGCCCTGGACTACACAGTGACTTCCCTGGGATGCTCAAGACTGCTGAGGTCTCAACTGCACTCTTAAAGATTCAGATGGGATGAGTTTCCCATGTAACCAGAGGAAAACCTCCTGCCCTGACAGCCTCGGGTTGAGAAGGTTCTGAAACCCAGGCTCCAGTTTCCCAAGAAGACCCCCCCCCCATCATACCTTCATCCCTTCCTAGAGTCCTTTAAATCAAATAAGAGACCTGTTGTCCAGAAGGGCTACTGCATCAGACATCTCCCCAGTTAGGTTTTATTCGTGCTTTTGTATCTTCTATAAAATCCTAATCCCTTAGATTAGCTTTTTGAGGCTTCTGTCTGCCTGCTACATATTCACCCAGCAAATAGTCCTGAGGAGCCCACTGTGAGCACACTGCTCCCATCTGTACAGTTTTTCTTCTGTTAAGGGACACAGAGAATAAACAGTACGACGTTATACCTTAATCGTTTCAAAGCCCCATAGTGTAACAAAGCCGAAGGGTGATGGTTATAGAGAGGCAGGTATGACAGTCCTGCTGCCTCCGGTGAGAACATTAGATAAAACTGTCTGCTCTGAGTTCCCAACGTGGAGGAGTCAGCCTCAGCTAAGAGAAAAATCACCCCCTCAGAAGCAACAGTGCGAGCCTCCAGACTGTCTCCTGCTCTCAATTCAGCTCTCCTTCTACAGTTAGGGCGTCTCCGGATCCCCTGCCTCTGCCTTTTGGATTTTCTCCACCACAGGTGCCATTCATTGCCCACCCCACCCCAGAAGCTTTCTGTAACCAGCCACTCCTCACTCTGCTTGTTCTAATCTACCCGCACTATCTGTGAACTATGTATGTGTAAGACAGAATTGCTGCTGTTTTTGCCCCCTGGGCAATGTCCTGAATTTGTTGTGGACAATCACACCCTTGACTTTACTGTCTTGTTATTTTACCTGGGCACTGGTCACCGAATTGCTGGTCCTTCATGCTGTAGATCTGGTTTCCTGATCCTTTGGAAGCTCCTAGAACAAGCCAAGCATTCCTTTCCGGCTCCCCAACAGAGCTATTTACAGGAGGGCTTGGCCAGGTTGTCAATAAGAGCCTGTTTAAATCAAAGAACTCATTAGCGAGCCTTGCCTCAAAACCATACTGCCTGCCATCATCTCCATTTTATAGATGAAGGAACCAAGTCCGAGGAAGATCCTGCATCTTGGCCACATGTCACACAGCTAAGATCTGAATTCATGTATGCCTGGGATCATATTCTGCACCAAACTATCTGACACGGCCTCACAAAGAGCCGAGGTGAGTATCCCATTCTAGATTTTTAAATAATGAAACAAAAATTTGTCAGAGAATGAACATGGATGGAGGTCATGCAGCTTGGGGCTGTGAGTGCCCCAAACTCAGATTTCTCCTTTTGGCCTCTCAAAAAGGTCAAACTTCTGAACTCAGATTTCTCCTCTCAAAAAGGTCAAAATTCTGGTCATGATTCAACCCAAGGATCCTCACTGTGTCCTCTCCTGGACGCAATGCTACCAAGGATGACATGACGGTGGCTGAAAATGCCCGATGAAATGGCAGGGGCAGAAGGTCAGATACGTTCACTCATTTCTAGTAATGGAGCCTTTCTCTTCTTCTCACCCTTCCCACTCTCTCCATGTCTTTGGAGTGGCAGAAATAAGGGAAGGACACAAGCCAGAACTTGCCCTGCACTGGCATCGAGCCCCAGAGAAGACCCAGCAGCCGTCTACAGAGCAGGTTTAATGTAGGCATAGAAAACAAAAATTCAGACCACAGACTAAAATTTAAGCTTCAGAAAATCCTGGACCTAAGTGTGTCCTGGACACTGTTTGGCACTTTCCTGTTTTAAATACCCTAGTTTAGTGTGAGCAATTGTGAGAACTTAACTTGTAAGACTCCCAGAAGCTCAGGCCTCCAGAATCTTTTCCCAGGACTGCAGCCACCCCAACCACCAGGGAGGAGGCAGAAACTTGATGCAAACAGCAAGAGGCTTTAATGAAAGGTAGACATTTGTACAAATGGACTCTCTCAGCATGCAGGCTAGAGAGTAGCCCCGTCCCCCAGGCACAGGCGTTTTTAAAGGCAAAAACCATAAGCTTAGAGAGGGGCCTTGACTCTCTGTCCGTTGAATATGTGACCAGAGTCATGGGTTCCTAGGAAGCCCTTTGTCTTGAGGGGAGGCCTGGGAATCAGATGGCCTCCTGACCCACCATTTGTAAAACCTGCAGACCTCAGGATGTGCCAACTGATGGTAGCTATCTCTTTGTTTCACAGGGACCCTTAATTGTTAATGATTGACACATTGGCCAGTGGGGCAATCTGTTTCCTTCATGAGCCCCTCGGGGAGGTTGGCCATCTGGGAATTCTTGGTACCCAGTTATCTTATGGCCTTGTAAGGGAGTAATTGCTGGTGGCTGGTAAATTCCAGGCACTAAGTCATAGTAGTAGCCTTGGTCAGTTTCTGGGCTATATTTATTTGCTAATTTTTAAGTCTTTCAAACTGTCAAGGGCTCAGGTACATGGCAAGCAACTGACAAGGCTTGGTTGAACCTAGACCGGCACAAAGACTATTTCTTCCTCCATAATAATAGCTAAAGTGCATGGTTCCAGACATGTACATAGATTTTGAAGGGTTTTTTTTTTGAGCTTATAATATAATAACAACATTTCTCCCTTCTCTTTCCTCCCTCCAAACCTTCTCATACACCCCTCCATACTCTCCTTCATGTCCATGGCTTCTTTTTGAACGAATGGTTATTACATGTATATACATACATGTAATGAATACTACAGGCATACATTCCTATACATCATTTGTTCAGTCGGGATAATGTCACTTGTACGAGTGTTTTCAGGGCTATCCATTTGGCACTGGACAGCCAGTGGGTGTGCTCTTCCCCGGTGAGGACCACTCTCTCACTCCCAGATTCCTTAGTTGCCCGTGGTCCTTTGGGTAGAGCTGTGACCCCCCTGGGTTTTTCTCCATCCAATCTGAGAGGTCCATTGGCATCATTCTTGTTCAGCTTACGTTTGGGCAGCCATGTGGGTGAGATTTTATGGGTAGAACTCCTTATGTGGATTTTTTAGATGGCCACTAGGGAATATTAACTCTCATAATAAGCAAACTTGCTCAAGCAAAGATGACGCCCGTGTTATGTGAGACTGCTCTCTCCCTGCTCCAAAAACCTTTTCTCTCCCCCTTGAGCTGCTCTGTGTTGGCCAGAAACAACTTTCGCTGCAGAAAGTATAGCTAGAGCAGTGGCCTTTTCCATAAAGCCACAGCACTGAGGGGAAATTGACGTCACCTGGGGAAACGGCCGGGGGTGGGGTGGGGTGGGGTGGGGGTGGGGTGGGGTGGGGGTTGAGTCTGGTGGTCAAGTCACATAAGTCTGTAAAACTCCCTCATGAGAAATGGCAAACGGAAGGCAGAAGTGCACGGTGCTTTTGCAAGTGAAAATTAGCTTGACTGAGCAAAAGGAGAAAAGGAGATGGAGAGATAACGGGGGGGGGGGTAGGGAGTGGTGCCTAGGGAAAGAAAGCATGATGACACTTCATGGGGAAATGTCAAGCAGGAGAGGTCTGTTCTGTGTAAATTAGACCATCTGGGCACCTTGCGTGGTGAGCTGGAAGGAGAGAGAGGGTTCTCAAAGGCCCTCAGATAACCCCAGGTGCATCTGTGAAGCCAAGTTTTGGTTTTGCTTGGTTTACCTGCCCGAGGATTTCCCTCTGAGACCCAAAGCAGGTCTTCTGACCAGAGAACTACCTGCCTGAAGGTTCTTTCTAGACGTAACCCACATTCTAATAATGCCTCTTGGAACAATCTTTTTTTTCTTTATCCCTGGAACTTTTTCTCCATCGTTGTGTAAATCATTGTCTGATCTAATTTGGGGAAGAGATGATTCCCAAGGGAATTAAAGGGAGATGATTGGCTGTATGGCCTGACAAAAACAGGATCTTTCTTTCTCCAAACCTACTCTACGGTCAGTGAATAACTTATGTGTGGAGTCTATGTTCTGTGACATTGCATGGGACAGAAGCTCTCAGTTAGATCTGACAGAGCGGGAACCCAGATTTCTGAAATAGTAGTCCGTGACTGCCATTACTACAGAATCCTCTGACAACTGGGAAGGTCACACACCCATTCCATAATGTTCTACATCAGCAGCCACAAACAGAGAGGATTCCCTTCCTGTCACTTGGGTTGGGTTAAAGAAAATTCTGGGCATGACCATAGGAATGATGTACAAACGTCCCAGGTTGAATAGCAGATTCCTGGTTGCAATTATTAGCACCAGAGTTGTGCAATGTCTCTGGGCAAATGACAATGCCCTGAGTGTGATGGGAAGTTTAAATAGCAGACTCTCCGACCTCCAGCCCATGTCTGAAAGTCCCTGCCTGTACTAGCCTGTCTGCTAGAGTGAAAACACATGAAGGTGCTTCCTGCTTCCTTATCCAAAGCCCCGGGGCCTTTGGCAAGCTTTCCTTGGAATGAAGGTTACCAAATCAACTATGTTTGGCCTTGCCCACTCTCTGTACCTTCTGATTATTCAGGTGTAGGAGAAAGTGAAGAGGTCACAAGGGGAGCCTTTTCCCATCCCAGGACAGCCTGAATCCCTGGTAGGTTCTGGGGACTCAGCCTCAGAGCAGTGGGTAAAGCCGGTGTTCTAGTACACAGTTGCATATATTTCATAATAGTTCCCGTTGTCCGTAAAAATCATTTACAAGGAACGGTGAGTATTCACCACACCCCAGAGCCTGTATCTGGGAGCCATTGGATAATGACAAAGAAGCTGTGCTGGCTTGAGCAAACCACTGGGTGACCCCATCAGGCTCTGCCTTGCAGAAAAAGAGGAATTTTGAGACTCTGAAAGTCAATACAAGGGGAGTTCATTTCTTCTATGTGGGTATCCCTTGACTTGGAGACAAAATGACTTCGATAGTCTTAAAACTGTCTGGTTATTAGTCTACTAAAGCAGTCTCTCTCTCTCTCTCTCTCTCTCTCTCTCTCTCTCTCTCTCTCTCTCTCTCTCTCTCACACACACACACACACACACACACACACACTGCACAATCCCTATATCCTTTCAGAGACAGTAATGCTCAAGCAGACAATAGGACGAGATGTGGAAGACAGTAGGACATACTCATGCCAGGGGAATCCCTGGAGCTCTTTGTCTGGGCCAGCCTAGTGAAACTGAAAAGCTCCAGGGTCAGCCAGAGACCTTGTCCCCCCAAATCAGGTGAGAAACAGGAAGATGGATCAATGCTTGCTGTGAAAGCAAAAGGACATGGGTTCGAATCCCCAGTATCTATGCAAAATCCACGCATGATCACAAGTGCCTACAACCCTAGTGTTGGGAGGCGGGGATATGGGTCGCAGGAGCTCCCTGGCCAGCCAGCCTAGTTGAAACAAGAAGCTTGCGGCTCAGTGAGAGACTCCAGGTAAAAAAATAACTCAAGAAAGAATGATGAAGACACTGGACACCCTCCTCTGGCATCCAAGTGAACACTCAGAGATACGCACACCTGTACACACATATGCTTATATGTTACACACCACACACATGTATACATACACCAAAAGGTAAGCGAGTAAATGTAGGACTTTTAATTTAAAAACAAAGATTGCACAGATTAAACGTATTTTGGGTTCTACAAAAAAAAAAAAAATGGTTCCAACAACAATCAGGCATGGGTGGGAAAGGGCTCGGGGGTTCCACCTCTCCTACTGGACTATTTGCTACTGACAGAATCAGAGACGTGTGGGGGGGATTGTGTGTGCACTAGTGAAGCCACTAGGCTCCAATGCTCACACAGTCCTAATCCAGTGCTCACACAGATGGCCTTGATTAAACTAAATGACTCACCACACAAAACCAGAACTTATGAACCTTGCAAAGGGATTGGCAGGGAAGATGAAAGGTTAGTAGAGACCGAAGGGATGTGGGGTGCGGGCGGCAAGAAATCTAAATATACCACATAGATGTATGCATGAAATTGACAAAAAAAAAACTAATCGGTGAAAGGTGTTTTTGGCGAATTTTAGAGACCTAGTAAAAACATAACCAGTCTAAAGAGAGCTAAGCAAGCAGCCTCCTGCACCAAAATACGCTAACAACTCCAGAGTTCTTGATGGAGGGGGGAAGGACAGAGGCATCCCTGCCTTCAAAGGGTTCCAAAGTGTGTGTGTGTGTGTGTGTGTGTGTGTGTGTGTGTGTGTGTAAGTGTGCGTGTGCCTGTGTGTGTGCCTGTGTGTGTGTACATGTGTGTGTCTCTCTGTGTGTGTGAGTGTATGTGGTGTGAGTGTGTGCATGTGAATGTGTGTGAGTGTGTGCATGAGTGTGTGTGTGTGTGAGAGTGAGTGTGAGTGTGTGTGTGTAGAAAGACTTGATTGAAACAGGCTGCTCTGAGAGCTTATCTAGGATGTATGTATGAGTTCTCCTACAGGGAGCCAGAACTCATGGGGGTGTGGGAGGGTGGTGATGGTGGGGGGAGAGTTGGGGAGGCTTCCTCTCAGAACACTTTGGGCTCTTGAATTATCTTTCTGTCATCCCTACCAGATGCTATGAGGACAGAGACTATCTCTGTCTCCCTAGTGTCTTCTTGGATGGATGGATGGATGGATGGATGGATGGATGGATGGATGGGTGTGTGGGTGGTGGATGGATGGATGGATGGATGGATGGATGGATGGATGGATGGGTGTGTGGGTGGTGGATGGATGGATGGATGGATGGATGGATGGATGATGGGTGGGTGGATGGATGGATGGATGGATGGATGGATGGATGGGTGTGTGGGTGGTGGATGGATGGATGGATGGATGGGTGTGTGTGTGGGTGGTGGATGGATGGATGAACGGACAGTTGCATGGATGGTTGGATATATGCACAACTCTTGGGAGTCAGATTCCTGGTCAACTCCCACTTCCTCCAAGGAGCCCATTTCTAGGATCAGAAAGTTTATTTTCTATGTCAGACCTCCTATACACACCTTTTGCCTTCAGTCTCATGAAAGTAAAGCGTCAAGTGGCAGGACAGCCGTGTCCTCCCTCGGTGTCTGTCTTAGCACTGCAGGCACCTGGTGGGCGACAGAGAGCCCAAGCAGCGTGTTTCACTTCTGGTCACAGAGCTACACCAGAATAGTTTAAAACATATCCTTGCTTACAGTCATTCTTCTTTGCTGCCTTAATGGAAGCCAGGAGAGCTGACCTGTGGCGTAAGAGATGTGTGACGTCAAACTTCAGTTTACAGGGAGAATGGGTCCAGCATCCGGGTTACAGCAACATCTGCTAACAGAGCCAGAGTCATCTCTCCGAGTCTTTTCTCCCCGTGCCTTCCACAGGGCTAAAATGTGAAGATGCTTCTGGCTGTGGGAGGGGCATGGAGGAAGAGTTGAGGCTAGTGACAGTAATATCAGGTCTTTGATCCCAGAGGACAGTGGTCAAGGGGCTTCCCTTGATCGAGGGACACATTCCCCTTTAGCTATTGTTGTGACTACAAAGTCCTTGTTCAACTTTCCATGAACGTAGAGGTATGAAAAAATCAGAGCAAGAGGGATCCAGACTCAGACAGTCTCTGCATACACAGTCATCCCTCAGGATGTGCTGGGGATTGGTTCTGGGACCTTCTGGAAATCATCATTCTCCAATGCTCAAGCCCCTCAGACAAGGTGGTGTAGTGTTCGCACATAGCCTTGGGGAATACCTTAAATGCACACAGTTTGAATACAGCTGCAATTGTTCCCTGCAGGCGGTTGGCCCACAGAGCGGAAGGACCTGTGGCTGTGGATGGCCCGGATCACACAGCAAGGCAGATTCCAGCCAATGGCTTTTATAGATCCAGTTGTCCAAAACCTCCCATGTCTGCTCATCCCGTCTCTTCTCCAGCTCCTCTCACTCCCCCAGGAAGCGCCCTAATGCTATTTGGGGGCGCCCTTCCAGCAAGAGCATCTGCTGTGGATGTCTGCACATGCAGTAAGTCTATCCTTGAAGCCCCTGCCACCAGGGTTCTCTAAAGGCAGGCGGGGTGCACACCCAGGGCATGTGTGTGTGTACATATGCACATGTATGCACATGTATGCATATCCCTGTAGTCATGTGTGTACATGTATGTACTTGCTTGGTGGGTTCTTGGTCCTACTAGTCAAGCCTACTGCTGACACACTGGCCTACCGTTCCCATAAGAGTCCAGTCCCTGCACATACGGATAAGAACGGCCTCCAGAATCAGTACAGAATTCTACCAGGAACATGCTTCCTGGATTCACTTAAAAGGGCAAAGTTACAAAAGGCACTGGCTGACGGTCCACTCTATACTTGGCTTTGGGTCAGAGATGAGCCAGAACTCTGATCACAGAGGCTCGGCCTTTCACCGTTCCTTGCTGTACCTCACCTAGCAGAGGATAGATACCCAACCCACCCGGGGGCAGCCGGAAGGGTCAGGGTTCATAACTTCAAGGATAGATGGGGACATGTAGACAGGGATTTGTGACTTGCCCAAGGACATGCAGAACTCTGAGTAGACTCCAAGACCCCCAAGGCTGGGTCTCTAGAGGGTTAGGAGCACCTCAGTTCTTAGCTCGGGACTGAAACAAGCAGCTAAAGCGAACATGAAACCAAATCAGACTCTGCAAACCAGACACTGTGCTCTGCCAGACTCTGATGAGACTGTCTAAGGAGCAATACGATAATGACAATTAGGTCAGGTCCATTGCCAGCACTACACACACGTTACTAAAATGTGGCAGGGATGGCGAGCCCCGTTTAACACACGGGAAGTCAAGGCTGGAAGAAGATGAATAGTATGCCCAAGATTGCACCGAGAGAAGGATGCCAAGATTGTCCCCAGCCCTCCTGTTCCCAAAATCGATTCCTTGTGACACTGGCTTTCCTCAAAAGGAAGGACATAGATAGAGCTGGGTGTCCTCATTTATTTTGGGTCACCATATGCTCAAACCCTAAACTAAGATATCTTCTTAAGGAAATTTAAGGAAAAAAAAAACCGTCAGAGAGAAGCTGCTGTATGAACAAGCTGGCTGAGATTACTCGTGGGTGGGAGAGACGTGTGTGTGTGTGTGTGTGTGTGTGTGTGTGTGTGTGTGTGTGTTAAACAGCTCAGCTCTGTATCTTTTCCTGAATTCTACTTGGCCAATCCAACAGAATGGAGCCTGCTTTTTCTGAGCATTAGATACTAAAAGATTTATTGAAGCTGGCCAGACACTACCCAGCTCATCCAATCCCCTGACAGACCTGGTTCTGGAAGGTCTAATTAGAAGATGGAGGGAAAATCCAAGGAGCCTTCCAGGGACAGGTGCTAAGTAAATTCATTCGGCTCTTTGCCTTCAGAACATGCTCGGCTTGCACAGCAGCTGGAAGAACCATGACTTAGGCATTCCAAGCCCTGGGGAAGTTGTGTTTCCATTGTTTCAGCTTCCAAAGACCAAAGCTGGGTCCTTAGCCCACACTCAACTTTCACTCTATTATACAAAGCTATTTATTTGGCTTTTCAGCTTATCGCATTATTGACATTGTTGGGTTTAATTAAAGGGAGGGACACTGGGGTCACGTTGCTGTCTACACACAAGCTGCAAGTGGTAGCCCTCATCATACTCTCACAAAGCTGATGGGACCCCCCAGGGAGCTCCCCTCTCCCCGCCCCCCTTCTCCATTCTGCTTCTGTTCAGTTCTGCTCAGTTCCGGAACTGAACAGAACCCGCCCGCTAGATGATAGAGGAGGGGTGAAGAGAAGAAGGGAGGGATGGACAAAGAAAGAAGGGGAAGAAAGCAAGAGGAAGAAGAAGAAGAAGAAGAAGAAGAAGAAGAAGAAGAAGAAGAAGAAGAAGAAGAAGAGAGAGAGAGAGAGAGAGAGAGAGAGAGAGAGAGAGAGAGAGAGAGAGAGAGAGAGAGAGAGGAGCTGAGAAAGAAGACATGGAGAAGGAAGACGGTGAAGAGGTAAGCGGAAAGGACAAAGAGGCCGCCACATCCAGCCCTGGACTCTGCGGAGAGGGAGAGGGAGAGAGACCAGACTTCCTGCCTTCAGAGACTCCACACTGATGGGACAGGCACGAGTGGACCAGCAGACTGCCGTGAAGCCTGGGGCACATCCTGCTCCACGGGGCAGAGGGCATGAGAACGGTGCAGACAGGTGAGGAAGGGCACGGAAGACTTTCAGAAAAGCTGCCACGCAGACTACAGTTTGAAAGATGAATGGGGACAGTGAAAACAGAAGAGGGGGCTAAGAGAAGAATGCACATGAAAACACCTAGTATAGAACAGAGGGCCACCAGGCCCCTTTTCGGGATGCAACTGCACCATCACCAAGGCTCAGAAGCAGGGGGAGTGGCCAGCATCCACAAGCCCCGCCCTCAGCTCCAATCTCTCTCTGATCCCTTAGGCACAGGCTCTCTCTCTGCTATTACTACTTCTGCCTCTAGACCCCTGGTCCCAATGCCACGCATTGGATGTGCGTCGTGACCTTGACCACGTGAATTCTTTGAGGGCATGGCCTATAACTGAGTGAGAACACCCCTTCTACCCTGCGCTGAGCACCCCAAAAGCCAGGCCCCCCGTACAGAGACACTCACAGACATGTGCATGGATCTGTAAGTTGTCTCCTGGAGACAGTGTGGTTCTGGGAAGAGCCAGAGACCAACCTGACTCCCGCTAAGAAGAGCTCTTGACATGGACAGCCAGCAGAGCCGTGGCTCGGAGCCTGGCAGCTTCTGACTTGTCGCCTATGGCAACATGGCAGGGGTAGTGGCTGTGGAGGGGCTACAAACAAGGGCTAAGCCAGCAGGAGAGGCTGCTCCAAGAGTCTGAGCGGCGTGGGGAGAGGAAGTTAGGCTTCACTGCCACTCATGGCTAGAGCAATAGCGTACGGCAGTGAAGGGAGGGGTGGCCCGCCACCCTTCCAGCGTGCTGAAGCTCACCGCTGTGGGCCTGGCTGCCCTGCAAACCCCCCCCCCCCCCCGCCGCCCATCACCACCACCAGAACATGCTCGGCTTGCTCAGCAGCCGGAAGAACCATGACTTAGGCATTCCAAGCCCTGGGGAAGTTGTGTTTCCATTGTTTCAGCTTCCAGAGACCAAAGCTGGGTCCTTAGCCCACACCACCACCAGTCTCTTCTCCCTTCCTGGCCTCCTCCTCTTCTTCCCAGCCTCTCCCTCCGCGTTGCCTTTTCCTCCTCCTGCTCCTCTTTGATCTTTCTCCCCGGCCTCCTCACCTTCCTTTCACCTCTCTGTCTCCCTCCAACTTGTCTTCTCTTCCTCCTTTTCCCTCCCTCCCTTCCTCCTCTTTACCCTTCCTCCATACCCCCTCCTCCTCCCCTTCCTCCTCCCCTTCCTCCTCCACCTTCTCTCCCTCCTCCCTCCCTCCCCCCTCCCTCTGGCTTTCTTTCCCTTCCTTCTTTCTCCATCCCTTCCTCCTTCTCTCCTCTTCTCCTCATCCTATCCTCCTTTGTTCTCCTTCTCCCTGGACCTATGTGCCCTGCCTCCTGCTTCTAACTCACTTCTCTGTGGTGAGAGGAGACAGAGAAGGAAGCCTGAGGTCTAAGAGAGCCCAGGTGAAGAGCAGCTGCAGATGTCCAGATGGACATTACAAGCCAGAGTACACAGCTGTACCAGGAGACAGAAGGACAAACACACACACACACACACACACACACACACACACACACAGAGAGAGAGAGAGAGAGAGAGAGAGAGAGAGAGAGAGAGAGAGAGAGAAGGCTCAATTAGAGCCAGGACTTTCCCAAGTCTAAAAACTCCAGAATGCTTGACAAATTCAAAAACAGAAACAAAACAAAACACCAGCCCTTGCTCTGGATTGATTGCTTTGCCTTGGGGCCTGAAAGGGAACCACAGCCCTCACCACAGTCCTGCCAGGCAGAAGGTGGCGGACGGACCCCTACGGAATAGCACCCTGGGTTCTGTTCATTTTCTGCCTCTCCTATGACCACCTGCCACCTCTACTGTGACCCAGAGCTGTCTGTCTGCAGCGATTCCGCACAGGTCACAGCAACCTGTTTACAAACAGCTAGAGTTCCAAGGCTCTCTTAGGACAAGGGACTCGGGATGCATCCAAATGGACAGCAAAGCCTTGGTCAGAGAATCCGTCCCTCCCTTTCTATTTATGCCGATGTAAACACTCGCCAAGGAAACAAGCCATGCAGGCATGCGCAGCCCTGCAGGCCCTCGGGTGGCTGCAAAAGGCAACTGGAAAGTCACATGTCATAACACTGGAAAGTACATATGCAGCTATTCTTAGGCTTGGAATGTATACACTGTCTGCCTGCCCGGCAGCCCTTGCACCGAGCTCTAGGAGCTGTGAAAGTGCCTGCAGCATAAACAAACCCAGAACTCATCTAGGACAGAGAATTTGCCAACAGAAGGAAAGGCCTGGGGTTTATGGTTTTATTCCAAGACTAAGGTAGAAACCTTCTGAGGGGACAAGACAAACCCGGCATCCGTGGATGTCACTGCAGCAAAACAAGGTAGGTGTCCCTAACTTGTCATTCCTCAGCAGGCAGACTGTCCATGTCACCAAGGAGCCACAGAAGTGTTTGGTGTTCTCTACTAATTACATCTTTAAAACAAAACCCAGAGACCATGCGGTCTTCTCTCTAGATCTGGCCACAGCCCGCTGTAATCCCTCACTTCTGTCCAGTGACCAGAAGACCACACCCCCAGAATGTCAGCCTTAGGGAATAACTAACTCCAAGAAAGATTTGTAGACAAGTTTACTGGCAAATCTGCTAATGATCTGGACAAAGGCATACATTACTTGTCAAATGCATGGACTGCTTTTTTTGTTTGTTTGTTTATTTTTGTGCCAGGCTAATATGTGAGTCTCTGACCATCAACTTTGGTTGGAAGAGGCCTAAGATTAGCTGGAGATGCTACATGTCTTTTATCTCTGAGGCTGTTCACAGCCTGAAGTAGATCACTTTGTGGTCTGCGATGAGGGTGGTTTCCTCTTCCCTCTTCAGTGTGCTCTGTTTGTGAACCCATTGACTTGGTAAATAGATACAATGAACGAGGCTTGGAGCCCCCACAGCTAACCCCTCTAGTACACGATGCCAGAAAGCCTTGACCTTGCTTCCATTTGGGGCTTCCCTCCTTCTTTGTAGGATGGATGAGGAGCTACCAGATGGGGTTGTCTTCAAAGACGACAACTTCTCCTCTGACTTGTTGAGACAGCTCAATGACTTAAGGCAGAGCAAGACCCTGACCGATGTGAGCATCTGCTCCGGAGCCTGGGAGGTCCCTTGCCACCGCAATGTGCTGGCCTCCAGCAGCCCCTACTTCAAGGCCATGTTCTGCAGCCACTTCCGGGAGAGCACGGAGGCCAAAGTGTGGCTGAAGGGCATCAACTCCAGCACTCTAGAGCAGGTCGTCACGTATGTGTACACGGGAGAGGTGCACATCACAGCTGCCAACGTCCTCCCCCTGATGGAGGCAGCCGCCATGCTGCAGTACCCCAGGGTGTTCGAGGCCTGCTCATCATACCTGCAGAGCCAGCTGGCCCCCAACAACTGCCTGGGCCTGGTCAGACTCGCGGAAATCTTAAACTGTGAAAGCCTTAAGAAGAGAGCCAGGGAGGTGGCCCTGACTTGCTTCCCAGAGGTAGCAGCGTCGGCTGACCTGAAGGAGCTCTGTGCCATGGAGTTGAGAGACTACCTAGGAGATGACAGGCTCTGCGGCGAGGAGGAAAAGGTGTTTGAGGCCCTCATGGCTTGGGTCAAGCATGACCTCCAGGCCCGATGGCCCTACATGCAGGAACTTCTGCAGCAAGTCCGGCTGCAGTACATACATCCTGCCTTCTTTCACCATTTCATTGCCAACGACGCTGTCCTCCAGTCGTCGCCCGCGTGCCGGGCCATCCTGGAGGCGGCCAGGAAGCAGATGTTCTCTTTGTACAGCCCCAGTGCCCAGGACTGCAAACTCGTGTGGCACGAACCCCCGAGGAGCTGCTACCAAGACTGCCTCCTTGTCCTGGGGGGCCAGAAGGACAACCAGCAGACCACCAGGGATGTCTTGCTCTACAGTGTACACACTGGCCAGTGGCAGAGCCTGGCCAAACTCCCCGCGCGGTTGTACAAGGCCTCGGCTGTCACCTTGCACCGCAGCGTCTACGTGCTCGGGGGCGTGGCTGTGAGGGAGGGCAAGAGTGCCGTCAGTGCCAGCGTGTATGTCTTCTCTCTGAAACTCAACCAGTGGAGACGCGGGGAGCCCATGCTGGCAGCCCGCTACTCTCACAGAAGCGCCGCCCACCGGAATTTCATCTTCTCCATCGGGGGCACCGGAGAAGGGCAGCAGCTCCTGGGTTCCATGGAGAGGTATGACAGCGTCTGTGATGTCTGGGAGAGCATGGCTGACATGCCAGTGGCCGTGCTCCACCCTGCGGTTGCCGTGAAGGACCAAAGGCTCTATCTTTTTGGGGGTGAGGACATCATGCAGAACCCTGTGCGCCTCGTCCAGGTAACCAGCCGGTCCTTCTCTCCACGCTAGGACCAAGTGTGCTTGTGTGTGCGCACACACACATACATAAATATACATGCCTAATACAATAGCATATACACACACACATATACACATGCATATCTGCAGCCATGTAAACATTCACATACACACGTATACACATAGCACACGCATAATTATATACAGACACACTCATACAGGCACATGTATAACTGAGTGAACATATATGCACACGTGTGTGCATGCATTCAGTCAGGTGTACATTCACTCACGTGAACATGCTAACAGTATAAACACATAAATACATGTATGTGCACACATGATTATGTGACATATTCGCATACACATGTGCGTGTATAACGCCATACATATGCAGACATGAACATATCATGACCAACACATGCACACATACATATGCAAGTCTACATGCATGGGCACATGCATGCACCCATATTACGCACACGTCTGTACACATGCGTGTGTATGTGTGCACTTGTGTGTACATGCATTTGTGTGAACACGTATCATAGCACATACATGTCATAAATATGTGCATATATGCATTCTTGTGTACCGTGTACATACATGCATGCATTTGTGTGTGTACCCATACATGCACTCTTATTTATCGTGGCATACACATATCTATGCACACGTGTGAACATATACACCTATGTACATATGTATGCATGCAGACATAGAATAGAATACACACTTGTGCACATATACACCTATGTACATATGTATGCGTGCAGACACAGAATAGAATACACACTTGTGCACATATGCACGCATGCATACATGTGTATTATATATGCCACATATGATAGTATATTCATCTGAGAACAAATGCATGTATTCGTGTGTGTGTATGAGTGTATACACATGCCCAGACAGGCACACACATACACACAGGCACACACACATAGCACACACACACATAGCATGCACGCATTTGCCTTTCTCAGGCCATGAAGAGAAGCAGGAAATTTTCAGTGGTGTTTGGCTTATGGATTTTTCTTGTGAGACTAATGCAAAGTCATGTCAGGTGCACCCCATCCGCAAAGAGCTTGTCTTCACTTGAAGGGAAATAACCTAGAAGTTCATGCTGAAACATATTTAAAACAAGACAGCACAGTGCTATAGAACGCTCGTGGTGCCGTTAACCCCCACTGCAAGGCTACCCTCCTCGCATGGAATCATGACATCTGTGCTTTACAGAGGTCTCCAGGAGCCTCTAAGGCATGACTGGGGCTGGGACCATGTGCCTGAAATGACAGGAGGAATTCATTTCACTAGCACAGGCCCTGAGATGTGTGTTTGAAAAGGGCCAACTTCAGAGCGTCGAGTGTCCATGCTCCGTGCAAGCTTTAATGACTGTGCCGCACGTGGTAAGCTTCCCTTACTATTTAGGCAACACCAGGGGTGGACTCTGTCTGTCCGCTGTCAATGACCTGAGAGGAAACAGAAAATTACATCTAACCCTCCAGGAGTTTACATGACAGCTGCAATTCGGAATCTGAAGATCCAAGTGCTGAGAGCTTAAGGGGTGTCCTAGATGGGACCAGAGGGAATGGCAAAGAGCATGAAGGTCCAGAGGAATTTGGAGAAAACTCCGTGAGAGGGTGAAAGAGGAGGGAGGCGTCAGAATGGATGCTAAGATGCTAAAAACGAGCAAGCAGCGGGGGGCCTGGCTGGGAGCGAAGAGCTGACAGCTGAAGACGGCAGAACTGTCTGCAGAGGGAGAGACGGACCTGGGTCCTTTGTACAGAGGCTCAGAAGAAAAGAGGAGGCAAGCGCTCTGCCTGCGGAGCGGAGAGCGTGACAGTGACAGCGTGACGTACAGTCGCCAGCGGAGTGAGGAGGAGAGAGGCTGCTTGCCAGACGGTAGCTGGGGAGGGAGCAGGTGTCAGCCCCGTGTAGTCTCCATCATCCCCTTCTTACGCTGCCCCAGCAGCCTCCTCCACCCAGATCCTGCCTCCAAGGCGCTCCTACCAAAATTATGGAACATTCCAGAATGGCTTGTGGAGAAGAAGCTGCTGCGGCTGGGCTTTGTGTATCTTGTCAGGAAACTGGGGTGGTGACCCGAGAGCGAGGGGGCAGAGAGAGCATCAGGTTTGCGTTTCAGCGCCCTCTACCTGTGGGTCGTGACCCCTCTTGAGGGGCCGAATGACCCTTCACAGAAGGTACATATCAGGTGTCCTACATGTCTGATGTTTACATTATGATCCATTCCAGTAGCAAAATTACACTTACGTGTTAGCAGTGGAATAATTGTATGGTTGGGGGTCGCCACAACACGAAGAACTGTCTTAAAGAGTTGAAGACTCAGGAACGTTGAGAACCACTGATCTAGATGCTTCTAGAGGAGGGAATGGAGAACACCCGGGGAAGAGAGCCGGAAGATGCTCCCAGAAGCCCGGACACAGGGTGCTGATGGCTTAGACCTCCGCACCTTCTTTCTGCAGCCCTTACTCCCCGTGAGCATCAAGAAGAGCCTCACTCTTCCAGAAGCCCCACCCCCAGTCCACCCATTGACTGGAGCTGGGGGGGACTCCACTGTGATCCTCAGGAGAGACCCACCAGGGCCCCGCCCACCTCTCTCGACTGTTTGCCCAAATAGAATCAACAGCTAGGCCGGTGACTTCACGCCGCCACAAGACTGTCACCAACTTCCTGAGAATAAAATGCAAAGCTCGAATAAACTTCCAGCTAACAGATCAGGAAATGCATAGTGCAACCAAACCAAGACCCTCACAAAGCCAAACTAGCCGGACTTGTGAGTGGCCCTTTTGTGGTACAGCCAAGGAAAGCCAGGAGTGGGTGGATGTAGGCGGCTGGTCTGTGGGCCTGTAACGTTGGCCACACCCCTTTGGATGTGGTTTCAGTGGGACAGAAGCAGAAAGAGAGGAGCTTGAGCTGGCTTTCCTTGGCCCACACTTTTCTGGTGGGTCAGCGGATCCGGTAGGCAGAGCAGGGAAACTCCAATGGTTCTTTGTATTATTCTGTATAATTGTCCCCCAATAAACACCCATTTATCATTTACCTGGGGTCTAGTGACATAATTCCATCCTCGCCTTCAGGTGGAAGCGTTCACATGCATGCTTTTCTTACCGTCTAGCATTTGCTTTCAAGTGGGCATTCTACTGGCTTAAACACACTTTAAAATGAGTGCTGGGACTCACTTGATGGAGGAGGCTGAGTTTTCAGGCGGAAGCAGAGGAGTCTTCCAGACCATCCTTCAATGGTGTCACTAGACAAGGTGGACACTGATGGTCCCTTTCTACCTGGCCTTTGTCCTGACTCTGCTTCTAGAGGACATAAAACAAATCCTGTACCATGAGGCAGCATCACTTCCTGAGCGGGTCAAGCACATCCTTTGTTACCTTGCTGCGGTCTCTCTGAAGTCCTGTGAGGACTGAGAGCAAATGACAAACCTGTCTTTGAAACCGAACTCCAAGCTGAGAGAGCAGAAGGCCAGGAGGCAATCCCTCACCCGAGTAAAATGCAGCCAGCAGCCGTGTTCTTCCAGAGGATCCGACTTCTCAAGGAGTGTGTCACCACTGTATTTTCAGATGAAGCAATGGGACTTCCCAGTGACTCTACTCAGCCTCCTCCAGGCTGCAACAGGAAGAAGGAATGATGTAGATCCCGGGGGGGGGGGGGAGTGTTGGTCTCATCCATCACGGCACCACCATAAGACAGCTCAACAGGTCAAGGGACTTGCTATGAAAGTCTGAACTGAGTTTGGTTCCCAGAACCCAGTGAAAGTGGAAGGGAGAGTAGACTTCACAAAGTTGATCTCTGACCTCCACACACACCGTGGCACAAGTGTGCACACATATGCACAAACATACGCACAACAAACATAGCAATAAATTGTAAACTAGCAGATAATACCACACTCCGTCAACAGATCCATGGCACTGGTGACCGAGAGCATGGCCCCTGGATTGAACCAGAAACTACCATGTCCATTCAGTCTGTCTGTGCAAGTCACTGTCTGTAGGCCTCAAGAGTCTAATCTAAAAAAACGAGGAAGAAACAGTGGCTACCCTGATAACATTGTGAAAGTCAACTTCTTCTTGCTACCTATTTACATTAAAAATGTAGTTATTTTTTATGCCTATGGGTGTTCTGCCTGCACACACACACACACACACACACCAGAGCATCACGTGAATGCTGTGGCCCTAGAAGTAAGACAAGAGCATCCGATTCTCTGGAACTGGAGTTAAGGACAGTTGTGAGGCACCGTGTGAGCTGCTGGGAATTGAACCCAGAACCTTGCAGAGTGTAGCCAGTTCTCTTAACCACTGAGCCACCTCTCCAGTCCCTATTTATGATTTTAGAAGCAAAGTCTCATGTAGCCCAGGCTGACCTTGACCTTCTGATCTGCTTCCACTTCTTGGTTGCTAGGGTCACAGGTGGCACCAGCCACACCCAGTGTATGTGGTTCTGGGGTCAATACAGGCCTTCATACATGCCAGTGGTCCTGGGGGTCAGTGCAGGCTTCATACATGGCCAGGTGAGCACTCCACTGCCTGCCCTAAAGGATGAGGTCATTGATGAAGCTAGAAATTATATTTTGTATGGGAAAAAGTATCAGTGACAACTACTGTGCCATTTTCCTCAGTAAACAGATGTTTGTTTATTCTTTTTTTTTCCATGTTTGGTTTTTCCAGAAGGGTTTCTCTGTGTAGCTTTGTAGACCAGGGCTGGCCTCGAACCCACAGAGATCCGCCTGCCTCTGCTTCCCAAGTGTTGGGATTAAAGGCGTGTGCCACCAATGTCTGGCTTGTTTCTTCTTATGTGGAGTCTGTCCTTTATCTCTGATGCTAAATTGTGCCTATTACTTTTGTTTGATATTTGAGTTTGAAACTGAGGAAATCAACAGAAGAGGGAACCGTAATTTGATCTGCATTTCGATTTGTCTCTTCTCTTATTTCTCTTCTTTCACAAAAACTCTAGTTCCTCTCAGCCTAAGGAGCCTTCCTTGCATAGCCTCAAATGTATTCTTGGTTCTCTGACCCTCTTAGCTACACAGGAACATTCAGAAATATAAACACTATCTAGAAATAAAAATACTGAAAAATAATTGGTTTCCTAAATATCCAAGATGCTCCATTTCTCATTAAAATAATAAAACATCCCAAGAAGGTAAGAGAGATGCCTACCCCAGTGTGGAACCCTTGGCCCAGGTAATGGAAACACAGCCACTGGTTTCATGGGGTCACAAAACTAACTCATCTTTCTGCCAGCAAGAGTTCATGTATTGATAGTAATACCTACACTTTAAAACCTGAAAAGAAACGGAAAGAAAAATTCCTTTCTGATTCACCCTGAGGTTGACTACTTGGGCCAATAAGGTGGCTCATCAGATAAAGGCTTTTGTCACCAAGACTGGTGATCTAAGTTCAGGCCCTGGAACTCACATGGTAGAAAAAAAGAACAGAAACCCAAAATCCTCTGACCTCCACACTTAGAAACACAGACACACACACACTTTCATACACATACCATACACACACTAACACACACACACAACACACACAATACATACATGACTTACATACTACACACACACATCATACACACCACACACACACACACACACACACACACACACACACACCACACACACACACACACCACACACACACACACACACACCACACAAACATACTCCTCTCTCTGTGTGTGTCTCTCTCAAGTAAAAATGTGATAACTCCTCTTTTTCTCTTTTAGAGAAGTTAACTTTAAAATTTGGTGTCATGACTCTGTTTCCCCCTCAGGTTTACCACATTTCCAGAAACACATGGTTCAAAATGGAGACAAGGATGATCAAGAACGTGTGCGCCCCCGCAGTGGTACTGGGGGAGAGAATTGTCATTGTGGGAGGTGAGTGAACAGAGCGGTCGGGAACAAACTCAGCAGCTCCTGGGGAAACGGCTGCTGAGAGGCCGGGCTTGGGAAATCACATCCATCCGGAGGAAAGTGCGGAAAACCCAAAGAGCCGTTCGCCTGGAAGCTTCTTCCTGTCTCTCTCTATATTCTACAGAGCTGTTGTCCTGATAAAATGTATTATGTGGCTAAAGCCAGCAGGACTGTTGTAGACACAGGAAGAAGAGATGCCAACACTAGCTAGGTGTGGTAGCTCACACCTGTAATTTGAGCACTTGGGAGGCTGAGATGGAAGGATTGCCAGTCTGGGCTACATAGTGAGTTCCAGACCAGACTATACAAAGTATAAGACCCTCTCTCAAAATACTACTACTAATAATAGTAGTGGTGCTGCTGCTGCTGCTGATACTAACAACAACAATGGCTTCTAACACATCACTTCTCTGTAAATGCATACTATTCTGTGGTTAAGAGGGCCAGTAGAGGGGTCAAAGAGACCTGGGTTCAAATCCCAACTCTACCATTAGGTGGTTATATACTTTTTGCAAGTTAGTCATCTTTCTATGTCTTGGTTTGCCTGTCACGAAAATGGGAACCCTCAAAACAACTGCCCAGCAGACAGCCATGCAATCCATTTCTGTGTTCCCAAAGAAGGTCCTCGTCCTTGAATGGCTGTGGCTCTGGGGTCACGCAGAAGAGATAATAATGGCAGCAGGGCTGTAGAAGCTATTGGAAGGCAGAATTTCCCCCTACGCTACGAATGACTTACATGGCTGCCGTAATTTGGGCCAGAGCCAGAGAGATCCAGATGCCAGCCTCAGCTCTGCCACAAGCCAGGCTGCAGCAGGGTACCTGGGCATCCATGCTTTGGTCAGAGTCCCAGCCTGGCGGGTGTCTGGGGGCCAGGGGGGTGGGGAATTGGGGAGCAGAAGCATTCTTCAAGCCCTGATCCACAGCCCCAGGTGAGCCACCCACAGCTGTCCGTGCGTTATTCAATTTTCAGGTTACACAAGGAGGATTCTTGCTTATGACCCTCGGGCCAACAAATTTGTCAAGTGTGCAGACATGAAGGACCGGAGGATGCACCACGGGGCGGCAGTGATGGGAAGCAAGCTGTATGTGACAGGTGGGCGGAGGCTGACCACGGACTGCAACATTGAGGACTCCGCCTCCTTTGACTGCTATGACCCTGAGACGGACACCTGGACATCCCAGGGACAGCTACCGCACACACTCTTTGACCACGCCTGCCTGACTCTCCAGTGCATCCGTCACACGGCCGGCTTCACGTGAAGGCCACAAGAACCTATCTGGGTCAAAATGCTGTGTGATGCAAGAGATTGCAGCCCAGCTCCAAAGGCCTAGGGCTGAGGGAAGTGAAAACTACCACTCTCCACAGAGTAGTATTTAAGAAGAAATGCCAACGGGTGCCTTTTAACTCAAGAGGTTCATACCTCTTGAACCAATGCCAGAAATTGCACTACTACAACTGGGAAGGTCTGTATCACATAACTCCAGATGGAAGTGGGGGTAACTACTTGATTGACAGCCCAAACCGCCTGGAATAAGGCAGAAGATGTTTCCCAGGACCCTTGGGATCACTCAGGCCAGAGGGATGCACATGAAACTGTTGTATCTGTGACTTGTGTCCCCACATTCTATGGGTAAAACGCATTGAAAGTCGGCTCAGTTCAGTAGCTACCCAGGGTCTGCAAAAATTATCCTGCAATGAAAAACTTAAGAACAGAACAAAGTTGCTGCTGGTGCCAGATGATCTCTTAAAGCCGTGGAATGAATTTGGGGTTCCGTTTCACTAAGTATTATGAGAATGGCTCTTCTGGGGAAAGCCAACGGATTCCTCAGCAACAGCAGCAACCATCACCCCCCAGGTATCAGGGCTGAGCCTCCCCGTGGCCCCTTCACTTCCAAGTCCCCCTCATCCTCAGTGTCAGGCCCACGCACACGCCGGTGTGCTCATCAGAGGCTCTCAGTGAGGCCAGGATGATGCAAACACAGAGAAGACATTTTGAAACATCATTGAGTCCCGTTCAAGATGGAGGCGCAGGGGTTCGAGGAGGGAAGGTCCAGAACTCTGTATTTCTGAGTGGTTTCCTAAGGTGACCCTATCACTCAGCCATGGTGGAGAGCCAGAGCCCTGCTCAGCTGTATGTACTGAAGACCACCATGGCTCCTCTCTTTCCTATCCTGTCCTGGCCAATGCCAGGCAATCTCGGCATGTAAGCTGTTTCCTACCCACGAAAGCATCTGGAATAAATTTTGCTATTCTGTGTGGCGTGCTGGAGTCTCCCTGCCTTCCCAGGTTACAAAGGCTTCCTCCTGTCTTCATGCTTTCCCCTTAGGTTCTCTTCATGAGGTAATACTGTGGTTCAGAGTCTCTGTCTGCACCATTGGCCCTGCCCCTCAGCCTACATGCTACCCGTTCTCTAACCGCCCCCCTTTTTAGAGAGGGTTTCCTGTAGCCCAGGTTGACCTCAAACACACTAGGTAGCCTTGAACTTGTAATCCTCCTGTCTCTACCTCCTGAATCCAGAGGATGCAGGTGTGTGGCACCATTCCTGCTTTCTTCTTCACTGGGGATCAAACCCAAAGCATCGTACGTGCTAGACAATCATTCTACCAACTACAGCCCTAGTCCTAATCCATTGTTTTTGAAGTCTTTTTTGTCGGCCTCTTGGTCCCATCTCTCTCTCTCCCTTAACATGAATTTGGAACGGTACCCAGTGATGCAAACACTGCCCAAACAGTTCTTTTTTCATTTCCTGCCCACATTGACTGACCACACAGTAAGCACATCCCTGGCCAGGCCCTTGGTCCCATCTCTCTCTCTCCCTTAACATGAACTTGGAATGGTACCCAGTGATGCAAACACTGCCTAAACAGTTCTCTTTCATTTCCTGCCCTCATTGAGTGACCACACAGTAAGCACATCCCGGCCTGCCCTCCACCTTGAACTACTTTCCTGTTCCTGAATTCATGATGCCTCTTGGTCTTGCTTCTCCTCGCCATGACTCGCTTTTGTCTCCTGGTTTTCGTGACTACTAAATGAGGATACAACTGAAGTCTCAGTTCATGGGCCATTTCTGGTATCGCCTCTCTCCTTGGATGGGTGAAATCATAAAATACACGTAAGTGTATAGTATCCTCTTCCGACCTCTGCAGGCACCAGGCATGCCTGTGGTGTTCACTCATATGTAGATAAAATATACATACACATAAAATGTGTATTGCGTGTGTGTGTGTGTGTGTGTGTGTGTGTGTGTGTGTGTGTGTGGTGTGTGATGTGTGTGGTGTGTGTGATTTGTGTATGTGATGTGTGTGGTGTGTGTGTGGTGTGTGTGTGGTGTGTGTGTGGTGTGGTGTGTGTGTGTGTGTGTGTGTGTGTGTGTGGTGTGTGTGTGTGTGTGTGTGATGTGTGTGTGTGTGTGTGTGTGGTGTGTGTGTGTGTGTGTGGTGTGTGTGTGGTGTGTGTGTGGTGTGTGTGTGTGTGTGTGTGTGTGTGTGTGTGTGTGTGTGATTTGTGTGTGTGGTGTGTCTGGTGTATGTGTGGTGTGATATATGTATTGTGTGCTATAAATAGATCATTCCCCTGTTTAGGATTGTCCCAAGCCCTCCCAGTTCACCCAGGCGAGCCTCAGAGACTGGTACCTCTCCTCGACCTCGCTGCAGGCTCCCACTCTTGTTTAAGATCTCTTCTGCCATCATCTTGCATTCAGCAGTAGCCATACTGCTCTTCAGGGTTGTACATCCCGGGCATCCCAAGCAGCCCCCTTCCCCATGTTCACACTGCTGTCCCTTCTTCCTTTTCCCAGACTTCAGCCTACAAGGTTCACTTTCACGTCTCCAGATCCCTGATGGGGGACGTCCTCTGTATGCTGTGAGCATATGTTTCTCTTATTGGTTGATGAATAAAGCTGTTTTGGCCAATAGACGGGCAGGATGTAGCCAAGTAGGAAGTATAGGCGGGGCTATCAGATTAGGAGAATTCTGGGAAGAGGAATGCAAAGAGTGAGCCAGACACCGGTGGGCCAGACACTACAGGGAAGAAAGGACGCTCAGGCATTCTCTGGTACGCTAAGGCCATGTGGTGATTCATAGATTAATAGAAATGGGTTAATAATTAAGAGAGAGCTAGCCAATAAGAAGCCCGAGCCATCGGCCAAACAGTTTATAATTAATCTAAACAGTGTATAATTAATCTAAGCCTCTGTGTGTTTATTTGGGACTAAACAGCTGTGGGACTGGACGGGACAGAAACTTCCGTCTAGAGAGATCACTGCCGACAGAGTCTTCATTTCCTGATCACCCTCATCCACCTATCAATTCATCCTCTCGGTGACATCCCTAAAACAGATAAAATACCTCGTGTGCTTTCCTCATGATTTCTCTGGGGCAATCCATCCATCCTCATCTCCTGGCCAGCCTCCTAAAGGGACAGAAACGTCCCATTCCTCCCTACACCCTTCTTTGGACAATATATAAAGCTGTTTCCCGGTCGTGTTACTGTCCAGCTTATCAATCTTTTCTCTGTCCTCTGTAGCCCAGAATCCTACAGCACCGGCCTCAGCCATGCCCTTCACCGAAATCATCTCTGTTTCCCCGCCTCCCTGCTTTCCTTCTCTTCCTTCCTGCCCCTCCCCTTAGTCTTTGCCTGTGCAATTACCTCTGCTGATAGAGGTCTCCCAAGGTCACTTGTTGTGATTTAAGCTCTTACTTTACACAGCAGACTAAAAGGCCCTGCGTCAAGGCAGCTCTCGGCATATCGTTCCCCTCTGGGGCTTGGGTCAGCCCTCTAAATGCCTCTGTTGCCTCTTCCACTTTCCCTTGAGACCCCATGGTGCTTGATGCCATCAACTTGACAGGATCTAGAGTCATCTGGTAGACAAACCTCTGGGTGTGTATGTGAAGCCGTTTCTAGATTGGATTCATTGAAATGGGAAGATGCATCCTAATGCAGACGCCCAGTGGTCCATGGCTGGGGTCCTGGACTGACTAGAAAGAAGAATGCCCACACAGTGTCAGCATTCACCCACCCTGCTTCCTGGTTGCAGGTACCATGTGACCAGCACCTCATGCTCCTGCTACCATGACTTCCCCAGGGTAATGGGTTGCACCTTCAAACTGTGAACCAGAACAAGCCCTCCTCCCTTAAGTTGTTTTGGCCAGATGTATTGTCACTGAAACCAGAAAAGTAACTAAGCCAGGTGGGGGCGCACACCTTTAATCCCAGCACTCGGGAAGCAGAGGCAGGAGGATCTCTGTGAGTTCGAGGCCAGCCTGGTCTACAGAGTTAGTTCCAGAACAACTGGGGCTGTTACACAGAGAAAACCTGTCTCGAAAGAAAGAAAGAAAGAAAGAAAGAAAGAAAGAAAGGAAGGAAGGAAGGAAGGAAGGAAGGAAGGAAGGAAGAAAGAAAGAAAGACCATCGTTGTGTGTAATGAATAGATGAACATCTCCCCCCCCCCATTCCTGTCCAGCGGTCTTCTGCATTCCCAGGGCTCTCTCAGTGGCCATCATGTACATTGTAGATCCTCCATAAACATACTACAAATAAACTAAAATTTTGGTAAGTGAAGAAAGATGTTAGAACCACATCGTCTCTGAGATCTCTGTCTCTGTCTGTCTCTGTCTCTCTCTCAGAGGGAAGTCCATAGGTGCTGGATAAAGGCCAAGCTCTACAGTTAAGCATCTTTCTGCCCTTGCCTCTGGCCCCGTTTCTCATCCTGAGAAGGATTTGGTAGGTTCGGGTGGACATGGCATGGCACGGCCCAGGAGCCTGGAGACTGAAATGTTTTTATAGAAGTCTGTTTTCTGGAATGGGGAAGTCATGCTGTCTGTAATATCCTGTAGGAGGCATGACTCGCTTTCCCTCTCCTCTCCGTCTAATCATTAATAACTCCGGCTGTGGTTATTCAAAGTTCATCCAAGTCTCCCCAGGGGACAGAACTATGTGAACCACTTCCTAGGGTTCATAAAGAAGGGTAGCACCTCACCAGGTGCCTTCATGGAAGGGGCGTTTGCACACCTGCACATCTAAACCCCCGGCCACCAAACCCCAAATCCACACTGCATTGCAAAGCCACCCTCGGTGTGCAAGGGTTCCAGTCTACAGAGGATAATCTATCCAAAGAGAAAGAGAAAGATGATTTTGGCGCCAGCCTTTCTTGGTCTCACTGAGCCCAGCCTCGCAGGCCGCTACCAAGGTCAAAGTATATTTAGCTAGCAGCGGTTAAACTAAAAAGTTTTAAGTTATAAAAAAAAAATGTCAAGTGGCCTGACTAATCATCTCCACAGACAGCAAGAGGGGGAGGAGATGAAACTACCAAGGACCAGCAAAGAAAACACCAAAGAAAATATCAAACTCCCCATCCCATGAAAGAGTGAACAAGAGAGAGTCAGGGAGGAGCTGACAGAGAAAAGGCAGAAGCAGAAGGAGAAACTCAGTCAGGGAGTGTGGACAATGGGAGCAGGGGTGGAGGGGAGGCTGGTCCTCGGGGGTAGAGGGGAAGCCAGTCCTCAAGGCTAGAATGGAAGCCAGGGCTGGAGGGGAGGCCTGTCCTCAGGGATAGAGGAGAAGCCAGTACTCAGGGCTGGAAGGGAGGTCAGTCCTCAGGTCTAGGCAATGTCTGTGCAGCCCAGTTTGCAGTAGGGGTCTGAAAAGGAGGTCTGGCTGCCCTGGGGTCACCATCACACATGCAGAAATGGCCACACAGATCCTGAGTCAGGCACCAGACACTGTTTTGGGCCCATTGCACACAGACCCTTCTGATTCTCTGTTCATAAGCACCTGGGGCTCCAAAGTGACACTCACCCCCTAGGCCTAGAGCCACCACTGGCCCCCAGAAAGGTGACTCCTCTGCAGCTAGTCTCTCTGGTAAGGCTTATAAAGTCTTAAATTCAATCAATTCCCCAATCAGGGCAGACTGACTTCACCACCTCTAACAAAATATGAATGCCCTGGGGACACTCTGTGACTGGATTTACTCACACACTGTATGGATCTAAAACCTCCCCAGCCCCATCATGCCACACCCACCGTGCCACACCCATCAGGTGTGTCTGAGCACACACTGTTCCCTCTGACATGGTGACTTTCCTAGTGACACTTTCTCAGCCTCCATCTTGGCTCTGTGACGCTTTCTCCAGCCTTTCCACACCGTACCACCACAGGGACATCTTATTTCTTTTACGCGTCTGTGTGTGTGAGCATATGCATGCATGAGGTATGCAGGCAAATGTACAAGTCAGTGTGTGTGTGTGTGTGTGTGTGTGTGTGTGTGTGTGTGCAACCTTCTTCCTCAAACCTCTCAGTGACCTGGAGCTACACCGTTAGATGAGGCTGGCCAGCTAACAAGCTGCAGGGATCCTGCTGTCCCCAACCCCACTCCCATCTAATAATGCCCAGTGCTGGGATTACAAGCATATGCCACCATGCCCAACATGGGCACTGGGAATTCAACTCAGATCCCTATCCTTGCACGGCCAGCATTTTCCCAACTGCCCTGCCTTCCCAAACCTCTAATCGCAGGATCTTCTTGGGCTAAGTTGGAATAGAAGCTCTCCGTAGGAGCAAAACAGAGCCTTGGTCCTTGGAGACCCCAGGGTCACGCTCACTAAGTTCTTGGCAGACAGATGGTGGAATGAAAGAGTAGATGAAACAGTGTGCGAGCCTCCCGGGCACGGGATTGTCCATGCAACTCTGCAGCAACAAGGACTTCATTACCAGGCTGGCTGGCTTAAATGAGGTAGGAGCACAGATGCTGTCTGACCTTTAAAACTGATCTAAGATGGAGCTAGAGAGCACGCTCAGGAGTTGAGAACACTTGCTAGTGCACAGACATACATGCAGGCAACACAAAATAAAAATAAATTGCAAGTCATTGAGGATCTGAGGATAATGGACGTCATTCTGCAATGGAGTGGCATCTGATGGGGACAAGTAGTGTTGCTGGAGTTAATTGTCCTGCCAGGTCCTGCCGCTTCAGCCCCAGATGAACGCACAGAGATGCTATATTAACTATTAAATTGTTGGCCGATGGCTAGGGCTTCTTATTGGCTAGCTCTGTCTTAATTATTAACCCATTTCTATAAATCTATGTATTTCCATGTGGCCTTGGCTTATTGGAGAATGCCTGGCACGTCCTATCTTCCCAGTCCCTCCGTGGCACCCCTCTGGCGGGCTCTCTCTGCCTACCTTTCCCAGAATCTTCCTCGTCTCGTAGCCGCCTCCACCCCCGATCTTCCTGCCTCTATTGGCTATTGGGCAATCAGTGTTTTATTCATCAGCCAACAATAGAAACATATATACAGAAGGACACCCCCACCAGAGAAGGACAGCTTTGCCAGAGAACTTACTTGAGACCAGCTGAGGATACACAGCTGCTGGCCCCAAACACCACTGGTCCCCTGAGACCCAGTGCTCCGCCAGCTCACTATCTTCTTGGGTCATTTGTCCAGAGAATTCTTCCTCTAGTTATCTAGGCTTTGGGAGACATTAAGGTCTGTGTCATCCTTGGGAGCCCTGACTACAGCTGATGACATCAGCAGCACCATGTATTGGAGAGGACACAGACGTAGGAGCAGAAGACCCCGGCTGAGATCCCAGCTCTGTTCCTCACTGGTGGGATGGTACTTTCCCAGCTGCCTCCTCTCTCTAAGCCTCAGAGTCCACATCTGGAAATGGAATGTCTAAGCCTCTGAGGGTCACCACAGATAACGAGCCTTCCTGGACCATCGGGTGTCTGCCATAGAAGGACAATGGGCACAGCTCCTTGTTCACTCATCTGTCTTCCTGCCCTCGTTGCTCGTTAGTCTCTACAATCTCAATGGAAGAAACCTCCCTGATCACATTTACCGAGGACCAGCAGTTAGCCTGGCTAATGGAAAGGCCTCCCGCTCCGTTTCCACAGCTGTCCACAGCATAGTTCCTCTCCCTGGCTGGTCCACCTCTGCTTACATCGCCCCTCGGCTCAGTCATTCATTCAAGCACTCATTTAGGAACTCAGCAAGCAGCGTCCAGAATCTCCTGTGTTCCATACACCATGGACCACAGAGTGAACAAGGAAGAGTATCTCCTGCCACACAGTGCCCCCAATGCCACTGATCCATACACAGAGCCTGCTGAGCAGTGGAATTTATTTAGCCTGTCTTGTTCAGTTAGAAAAAAAACAAACAAACAAGGAAGCGGGAACTGAAGCCTGGTAGCTCCTCTTCTGGGCTGTCTTGGGTCCTTAGGTCTGACACTCATTGTCTAGGGTTCCATTCACAATGTACACGAGTTGGGTATTTTAGGAGACTTGAGTGTGTTCTTCATGGTTCTGGAGGAGGTGTGATGGGTCTAAAGGTCCTGCGTCTTTTCTTTCTGTGGCTCAGGAACGCTGAGTGCTGGGACTGCAGACGCTTCACTCCCCCTGGCCTCATATTCACGGCCTTCTCCTCTTGAGCCATCTTTAGGAGAATGTTCTCCTCAGGGTTAGGGGCATAAAGGCATGGTCTATTTCTTCCTTTATCTTTATCCCTGAGAAGTCTCCATTTCCGTGGCCAAATTCTGGGCTTCTATGTGGACACGAACTTGACCCACTGCAGATATCCTGGGCTCCAAGAATTCTTAATGATCTTCATCCCACTCTGTCCCTGCACCAGGACACTAACTCATCCCAGTGTCTCCGTGATCATTGGGTATAGGAAGACAAGGCCTACAAGGCTGAGAGATGAGCCAACCTGGAATCTGCCTGTGGGCCTAGCAACAGGCACTTCCGGGGGTCCTGATCATGCCTAGCCAATGAGGAGCGACCACACAATGTCAATGACTCAAATGCAGCCTGGGTGCTGGGAGGGTGGTATATAAGGCTCTCCCATTGCTGAATAAACGAGTCTGCTGTTTGCCTTTTACCGGACTCCTGGTGTCTGTGCCGCTGGCACCACGCCTTCTCACCCCCTCCCCCAAGGGAGCCGTTAGGACCCGGCAATAATCCGGGACATCTTCTTCTGGATCCCCCTCGCCTAGCATAGGACCTGACACCAAGAAGAAAGTCGGCAAGTAGGCACTGAATCATTTCACAGACTCAAAGGACAAGGGGAGAATGGGTTACGATATAGCTTTTAAGCAAGTTCCTATGACTCCAATACTTGCCAAGTGCCCAGTAAGAAGGAATTGGAGGGACCATGAGATGCTTCAGCAGGTGAAGGCACTTCTGCCAAGTCCAATGACCTGAGTTCCATCCCCAGAAACCATATAATAGAAAGAGAGAACTGACTTCGGCAGGTTGTGCTCTGCCCTGTACACACCTGCAACCACAAGCATGTATACACACACACACACACACACACACACACACACACACTGTACATATATATATATATATATATGCATATATATATGATAGATGGATAGATGATAGATAGATGTTAATAAAACTGTTTATAGGAAGGAGTTGGGGTCTGTGAGATGTTACAGGATCAGGCACTTGAAATTATCTATGAGGACTCTTCTGTTTGCAGTGTCACCCACCACATCCTGCTCTTGTCTTTCCACTGTGACCCCTTGGGGTAGTGGCATGTTCGAGTAGAATCTAGCATAGGGCTGCTGGGGGTGGGACCTGCTTCTGAAATACTGGCTCTCCTGCAGGCTTGCAGGGAGTCCAGAAACCGGTTCCAATGCCATTCCATTCTCTTCATGTGGGGGATGTGGTTTGTTTCCCTAAAGATCTCCACGACTCTCTTTTCATTTTCGTTTCATTTGTTAGATTGAATTAAAATGTCAAGGCCTATGAACCCCAATTCCCTAGTCACCTTCCCATAAAACGTCAGTGGTCTAGAAAATGGAGCGTTCGGGACACAGCTGGGGAGTCAAGAATCTGCAACGATGTTAACTTAGGAAGACGGAAGCCTGGCGGTCTGCCTTGTTCACAATCAGAGGCTGTCTTTGCAGTTCCCACCAGAGACCCATCATCTCTACCCACATGCCAAGACCAGAAAGTCACAGAAAGGGCTGTGTGAGGAGCTGCAGTCCCTTCCATGCAAAGCAGGCACGCCCTGAGCAGGACCTCAGTGGTGGGACCTTTTGCCCACTGCTGGCAAAGAACACAGAATAAACCCCACTTTGGGTATGTGTTATTTGGCTTGCTTATCTGAAGGGGAAAGAACGCTAATGTGTTTGAGGGGACCATGACACTCTATACCTAGAACCAAGACCACTGGCGGCTCAACACAGGAGTGACAATTGTGGCAATCAGCCCAGAGGAAATCTTGCTGAGTGAATAAATCAGAGAGTGATTATGAAAAACATTTGCTGCTCGTTTAGCCTGCACCAGGCATGCTGAGTCACGGGTCAGCCTTCCAGCGCTACACACACACACACACACACACACACACACACACACACACACACACACACCTGTCCCTGGCTGCCCCCCACCTGGCTGTATTATTCCCTCTCAACCCTCATTTCTTCCCTTCCTACCATTTATTATATACTTATTTACGGGTCTGTTTTCTTTCCTGAATTTAGGTAGTTGTTGACATGCAACCCAAATGGTCACCTCAGGTAGAGCAGAGCAGGCCAGCCATATTCACAAGTCTGTTTCTGAGGCTCCAAAAAGAGAGAGCCATCAGGAGGCAAGGGCTAACTGCATGCGAGCATGCCAGTCCAGACGCTGTGGACTGAATTTGAAATGTTTCTCCACAAGTCCATGCTCTAAGTTCTTAGTTCTCAACCTGTGAAAACTGTTTTGAAGGCTGTGGAGCTCTTAGAAGATGGGATGTAACAGTGAGTCCCTGAGGGGCGGGGCTTGAGGGTTCTCATCATAGTCTCTGCTTTCTGTCCACCACGATGGGCTGCAATCTCTATGAAACCATGAGCCAAGTTTCACCTACTCTGCCTTGAGTTGATTCTATCAGATACTTTGGTCATGGAGTCTAGAAGGTAAACACACCAAACATCCAGGGTGCAGGACAGTTGAGAAGGGGATTGAAAGTATGAGAGAGAAGGGTAGGAAATCTGCTGAGCTCCAGTTCAATCTCTAGCAGCCCAAAGAAGGCGTGTACGCCAATATTCCCAGCTCAGGCAGAGGCAGGAAGTTCCTTGGGTATATATCATATGTATTTATTAATAGGATTTATTAGAGTGGCTTAAGGTTTATGGTCTGATTGCCCCCAGCAAAGGCTGTTTCTCAAAGTGAAGTCCAAGAATTCAATAATTATTCTGTCCATAATGCTGAATATCCCAACTAGTCTTCTGTATTCTCTGGAATCCCAAAAAAGCTGGCTCTAATCCCCATGAAGGCATGAACTTGCCAGCAAGAGCAAAGGCCGGTGGGCAAAGAGCAAAGGCTCCTTTTTTCCTTATTCTTTACACAGGCTGCCACCAGAAGGTGTGGCCCAGAGTTAGGGTGGTCTTCAGATCTCAAGTGATTCAGTTAAATTCTCCCAAACGCAGGAATACCCAGCAGCTTCAGGTTTAGTTAATCCAGATGTAGTCAGGTAGACGACCAAGAGCAGCCATCATGCTTGGCGTTTGATGGACAGCCAATGTAGCCAATCAACAAATTCTAATTCAGTGAGACACCCCTATTTCACAAAATAAGGTAGAAAGCGATTGAGGAAGACACACACCACCAACTTCTGGCCTTCTCACACACACGCTGAGTGAGAACACTCAACTCATGTACACACTCACATGTATACACTCACCATGTGTACACACCTAAGACTAGAACAAAACAAGCAAGGACCTCAAGAAGCAAGCGTCTGGGGCTCTCCAGGGGAAGCTTAATTCCCATGAAAACTATCCTGATCAGAGAAAGGCAGAGATGAGAGACACAGAGGGTGAGCCATAGCTGAAGCAGAGACGTGTGGGGATGCTGGAGCCCTGGGAGAGAGCAGAGAGAGGCAGCCAGTTCTCTCCTGCCGACTTGAGGGAATGTGGTCCTGCTGACACCTTCATTTGGAATGGTGGACTCCTGTGAGTAAATATATTGCCGTTGTCCTAAGCCAAGGTTGTGGTAATTTGTTACAGCAGCCACAGAACACACACACACACACACACACACACACACACACACACACACACACACACACCACACACACACACACACTCACACACACACACACACTGTAAGGAGCCTTGTAACCAGGCAGGCAAAGGCCTGGCTAAAGAAAGATTAAAAGAAAGGGAGTATAGGCCCACTGCGCGGCAATTGTAGGTAAGAGTGAGAATGTGTGGAGTGTGGCAAAGTGTGATTAGCAAGATTTAGCAAATTAGTTAAGGACCAGCTCAGAACTGGGAACTTTAGAGTGTACCATGGCTCTATGTCCTGGAGCTCTCCTCCGCTAACCTGAAACAACCAGTCCATCAAGCTGAGTGCCAACCGTTATGAACCTGATACCACGACACTGGGCCCTCAGGAGACTGGACAGCTTGACCAGAGGAGCTGAAGTGAGAGCCTGAACCTGCCCTGAGGGCCTCTACAGGAGAGGTACCTCTGCTGTGAGCCTATTGTCTGTGGTTCTTAGGATTCTTTGCTTATGCTTGTGTGTGTTACTTTGACATAAGTGTGAAGTAAAACTTACATACTCAAACCAAGTCGCTGAGTCTGTCATTCCTCCCAGGTAAGGGCTACACACACACACACACACACACACTCACACACACACTCACACACACACACACACACACACTCACACTCACACACACACACTCACACTCACACACACACACTCACACTCACACACACACACACACTCACACACACACACACACACACTCACACACTCACACACTCACACACTCACACTCACACTCACACACACTCACACTCACACACTCACACACACACACACTCACACTCACACACACTCACACACACTCACACACTCACACACACATACTCACACTCACACACACACTCACACACACACACACTTATCTTCTGATGATCTCCTCCTTGTTTAAACCCCTCAGTGGTTTCCTAGCTCAAAGATCCTGGCTCTGCTCCTAGACCCATGAGTTCTTCCATGTGTGGAAGAACAAACGTCTCCATTGGATTAGACTCTGTGGTGAATAGAGTAAGACATGCTTACCCTGGTTGGTTGCTCTGTTTGCAGACGGTTGGGAAGTTGAGGCTTGCTGGAGGAAGCACACCACTGGGGGGGGGTTGAGGGGTTTTAGTCTCCCCCCACTTCTAGTCCTGCTCTTTATTCTCTGTGGGGTTGAAGATGCGATCTGTCAGGGACCTGCTTGCTGCCACGACCACCCTGACAGTTTGGATTGCACATCTGGAGCTGTCAGACAAAATAAATTCTTTCTTCCAGAAATCGATTTGGGTCATGGTATTTTATCACAGAAACGGGGATCACTGGTGCAGATTGCAAACAAAATGGTAGCAAAGGACCTACCCGTAGGTGAAGGCGGTTTTCCTTGTCATCCCTCAGCCCCTCCTCTCTTCAACTGGTCAAAATGCGTTCCTATTTGTCTACCAACAAACAATGCTTAGCTATTAGCTCCCCCCCCCCCATAGATAAAAAGAAACAGAGACTAAACAGCTCTGACGCTTAGCCTCCAGCTCTTCATCCAAAGGGGACAATGCGACCTTCACATTCATGCCTAGGGCACATGACACTTACTCTGTAAAGGCTTGCTCCCTGTGAATGTGGCAAAGGCTTCTGTTTCTCAATGAGTCTTCAAGGAAATACTTCTGCCCTCAAAATTGCCCCCTTCTCTTTGTCTGGAATGACAATTTATTCCATTATTCAGTGACTGGAAATTCATGAAATTTTGTGGTTACAGCAAAAAAAAAATATGTGTCCCACACAATTTCAGATGCCCGTGCAACGGAACTGAGAGGACCGACCGGGCAATGGAAATAACCATTTCTCCCTGAGAGTTTAACGGGCCTCTGAGCTGATTCCATCTTAACGATATTTTTACCCTCTTAATCAAAGACATTGTTTTTGTTTTTTAAAGGTAATTAGAGATAAGACTGTATAAATAAAGATAACAGTCAAAACTCCGTAGCATCCTGGATTGGTTTCGAGACTGGAATGCCCCATTGCAAACGTAGCTTTTTCTGAGTCATGGAGCTGAAGGGGGCTGGAGAGACCAGTTGCTCCAGTCCAGAGGAGAAATAGAAACATCAGGGAGCCTCAGAAGAGATCCAAGGTCTTGAGTCTGAGATCCATCTCTCCCTGGAATAGCAATGGGACCCCAAGACGGTCCCTAAGCTATGACCTCTTCATGGATCTCATCTGCCCACGACCCTTAAGGAAATTGTAATCATGGCATGATGGCCAACAGTGGTCAGGCTAAGGACTAGGGGATATTTAGAGAAATCCACCAAAGACATTCCCGTGTCCAGCATCCAGCTCAAGACATAAGGCAACATGGGATCCCAGGCCCTATCTCTCCCCTTTCCAGGCATTAGACTCTCCACAGGTACCTAGCTATTGCCCTGATTTGTAGCTTGTTAGAACAGCTGAACCCTGTGCCTGTGCACAGGGGGTTAGTTTGAGTGTCATTCTGGCATATTTTTCCCAACATTAAGTTGTAAAATCCACCTATGTTGTTGGATGTACTTAAAGCTCATTCATTCTTGTTGCTTGTTGAACTTGGAAACTCAGCACCGTAGAGACATGTGCTTAGTAAACATTCATGTAGCATCTCATTTGGAGTTAGTAGGACGGCACCCTTGTGCAGAACTTTAATGGTGTGTGTATGCCGATCGATTTGGTACGGAATAGGGAATGCAAGGGCTGACTCAGAAGGCATACATGGATTCGGTGTTACAGACCAGCCGATGGGTTTCCCAAACTGGTTACACCAATCTCTTTTCCGACCAGCAGTGTGTGAGAGCTGCCGTTGCCACACGCCTTCGATATTTGTTCTATCTGACCATTCTGGCGGTGGGAAGTGATATCGCATTGCAAAGTGTTTTATTTTTAAATATAAGTCAGATAAGGTGACTCTGCCATTGCTCAGCACACAGCCAACTCCTAAATCGCGTCTCCAGGGGCAGATAATGCCTGACTTCCTCTCCCAGGGCCCTGTGTGGAGCACTGTGCTCCAGCCTTTGCCTCCTTCCTAGTGTTCAGGGCACTCCGTCTTCCCCACCTCAACATCTTTGTGTCTGCTGTTTCCTGCCTAGAATGCTCTCCTCTAGTTATTCCTGTGGCAGACTCCTTCCTGTTCATCCACGCAGTCAGGAAATAATATGGGTGACCAGGTTTCCTCTCAGATGTTACCTCCCTTGCAAGATACTTTGGTAGCCATCGGGTAGTATAGTCATGGCAGCCCTTGTGGCCCCCATGCTCTCTCCTATGTCCTCTCTTCAGATGTGTTTTCTGGGAGGCTAGTGAAATAGTTAGGCAGTTAAGATCGTATACTGCCTTTCAGAGGAAGCCAGCTTGGGTCCCAGCGCCCACAACAGGCAGTTCACAACCGTCTATAAATTCCAGCTCTAAGGGGTTTGACACTCACCTCTAGCCTCTGAAGGGACCCACACACATGTGACAGACATTCACACAGAAACACATATAGATATGGAAAGGAGGTTTTTTTTTTCTTCCTCCATATACTAAAATATAAGCTCACAACAGAGTTCATATATGTATTAATACATAAAATGCTGAACACCATAAATACTCAAAAAATCTTCATTGGAAAAATACTGAGCAGACGGGAAAACATTGGTAGATAGCATTTGCAAAGGAAACTATAAAATGGTAAATCTCTTGGAGCTCCTTCTGTCTTAGTTACCATTCTATTGCTATGAAGAGACGCCATGGGCTAGTCCATGGTCATCACAGCAGGAAACATGGTGGCAAGCAGGCAGGCATGAGGCTGGGAGCTTACATCCAGTCCACAAGCAACGGCAGAGAGAAACTGGGCCTAGGGTGTGCTTTTGAAACCCCAAAGCCCACCTCCTAATCCTTCCCAAACAGTTCTATTAACTAGGGACCAAGCATTCAAACATAGAAGTATATAGAAGCCACACTCAGTCAATTCACCATACCGTCTAACCTTCTGCTCAGCTGATTAAAATTAAGCTCAGAAAGCTATAATAACTTGGCTATATTGGTGACATGTCCTTTTCAGACGTGGGGCTTGAAACCAGGTTCATGACTTCTTTTCTAGTGTCCTACATTGTCCACAAGAGTTGAAGACAAAATCTTACTCTGTATAAATGTGTTCACAGTTATTGGATGTAGGGCATTGGTGCCTGATTCAGCCTGGAGACATCTTTCCTATGTCATGAAAACCAACAACACAGCAAGAGGCAATGAGAAGAAATCAATGCTGGATTTCCCCAAAGCATCTTGACCTCGGTTCAGAAGAAAAATTGGAAGGGTGAATGAATATAGGTCCATTGTCCCTCCTCTGAAGAAAGTGAAGAGAACCATCTTGGCTGAAATAATGTCCCTGGGCTATAAGAACCTGAGATCTTTCAGGAGACCAGGTGAGAGCCCTGTCTCACATGCTCAACTTGGGTGAGACTCAGATCACACCACACACCACAACGTGGGCGTAGGGGCCACTTGCATAACTGGAGTAATCAGTACCTTGGAGAAAGTCAGCCAACACACTCCTGACACCACGTTCTGTCTTCCTGAATCATCTCCAGACCCCATGACTGGATGAGTCACTGATCATTGGGGTCATGACTATCAGGTGCTGCCCTAGAAATGAGAGCTAAACTCTTAAGGGGAAAGAGATTCTGTAACTGGAACTCTGGCTTTTCCCGGGGTTCAACCCACCACCTCTTTGGGTTTCCGGAGACTAAAGGAAGACACGTCTAAATAACTGAAAGAGGGTAACAGAAACCAACTAGAGAGGAGAGGGAGTAGCTGTCTGAGCAGAAACCCATCTGGAGCCTCCACACTCTGCTGAGCTCAGCTTGGGAGACAACTCACCCTCACTTGAGGGGATCCCAGCTCCCTGGGTATTTCCATACAACTGCTGGAGTGCCATCCCCCACATAGAGGAAAGCTGGAGAGAATGAATTGGAAGACACGATATACAACTGCACTCCAGGGTCATAGTCCATCATAGTCACAGTGTCTCGCTAGCAATACGGGTCACCCTAAGATGGGAGGAAACCACACCAGGACATACCAGAGTTTGGAGGTGGCTTGTCCCCCAAAGGGTTCATGCGTTAGATGCTTGGTGCTCACTGAGGTGACTTTAAGAGGTCAGACCTAGAGGGGAGGTAACTAAGTCACTGGAGGAGGCTGCCCTTGGGAAGAATTCTTGCCAATCTCCCAGGGTAAGTTGCTTCTATCTGTCGCTGACTATAAAGTGAAACCACCCTTGAAAGATTCAGGCATCATGCTGGCCTGCCCCGGTTACCAGGCAGAATGCACTCAGGAAGTACCCTGGTCAGTCCAGGGTTCCATGAGAGGCGGTCTACACACAGGTTCAAAGTACCCTTTTAAGGGACAGCCCCTGGCCCCTGACAATGGGAGGGCCACCACGTCATCCCTAAATCACTCATTACAGGGCTGCGTAAGGTCTCAGTCCGCATGTGCAAGCTTTCCTCCACATTCTCTCTCTCTCTCTCTCTCTCTCTCTCTCTCTCTCTCTCCTCTCTCTCTCTCTCTCTCTCCCTTCCTGTCTCTCTCGGCTCACCCTCCTTTGTCCCCCCTCTCTCCCTCTCTCTCTCTCTCTCTCTCTCTCTCTCTCTCTCTCTCTCTCTCTCTCTCCTGTTTCCAGTGGTCCACCACTAATTCTTCTCTCTTACTCTCTGTTCTGCTCTGTTCCTCCATTTCTCTCTCTCCCCCTCTCGCTCTCCTGCCTGGTAATAAAAAACTCTCTTTGGTTAATGTACTCCGACGGTTCATGTTCCATCGGGCCGGTTTCCATCTCAACGGCTTTGCTTTCCTAATTTTTAAACTTTTACAGAAGAACAACAACCCTGAAGCCATGTTGTCCTCTTTTTGTCTTTACTGTGCTATAATGTAACTATCGTGAGACAAACGAGACACCTCCCATCTTTGACTTTCAGTCTCCAAAAGGTAAATACATTTTTTTTAAGTGTCCAGCCTCGGTTATTTTGTCATCACGACACAAAGTGGACCAGTAGACGTGAATCTCAGGAAGCAAGTATCAGTGTGAACAATCTTGGAAGAATGGCAACCACATCTGGGTGGAAAGTCCGAGGGCCTGGCCAGAGGTTATGTGACTTACCAACTGCCAACAAGGACTTTAGCCAGGCTGGCAAACCCCAGAGCCCACACTCGAGCTATATATAACTTGATACAGCCTCTTTAATCTCTTGTTATTGCCCAAGGCAAACACACAGGAAGGCACAATTGCTAGGTCAAATTGTAGGGACCTTTTCAATGCTGTTGATAAATACTGCAAAAGTAAAATGATCTCCAGAAAGGACACACGAATTAGCAACCTCTGTGAAAGTCCATGCCGACTCCTATCTATCTCACACAGTGAATATCATCACTGGGCAAATTCTTATGGATTTTGTGGGTTACAAATGCTTGTTTTGATTCTCATTTTGGATATTTCTTCATTTGCTTATTTTACATAGCGGCATCTTTCAAGAGCACCAGTTACAAGTAAGAGAAGCTAACTCTTTCCCTTCTTTTTTCTTTTTCTTTCTTTCTTTCTTTCTTTCTTTCTTTTTTTTTAATGCAAACAGCACGAGGCTTTATTATAGTTAACAAGCTAAACCCCTGTTAGCTTGGGTCTTTCATCCACCCACCATGGTGGGTGGCTAGAAAGACACCTCAAAGCATCTGCATAGAGATCTTATAGGGCAGCGTAAGGGGAGTGTCTAGGGGTACGCACAGGCTCAGGATTGGTGTGCCTCCAGGCTTGGAGGGTTTGCCCTGTGTTGATTGGTCAACTGGTGGTTATGGCCCACAGGCCCTTCCAGGATGGTTGCTATGCTCTGCGCGACATTGCTGTGCACTTGTCCATAAAGCACACCCAGAGCTGTAAAGCATAGTGCCACCAGCTAACTTCTGATTGGTTCTTTGCCATGAGGCAGGCATCTGACCTCCTAGTGACTAAGACAAGGTGCTAGGCTGTTATGGCTGCCGAAATCCCTTCTTTTTTCTTAAGACTTAATATTTGTACTTGTTTATGGAGGACAGAATGGCAATTTTATACACATGTACAGTGTGTGGCGGTCAAACCAGGGTAAGAAGACCTTGCGTTTATATCTGTCTCTCCTATCTATCGTTGGGGTGGGAGGCTTTTATTTATTATGTTGGGGAGTTTTATGATCCTTTCCAGTTCTTTCAGAATCTATCATAAATTGTCACACATAATAGCTGTTTTCCTGTGCTATAAACACCCGTGCTAATCCCTCCTCTGTATCTTGGTGCCCTTGATCGAGGTGCTAGCCTCTGCCTCACTGTCATTCCCACTCACGAGCAACCACAATTCCATTCCACTCCTCTACAACTTTGATGTACAAATCCCTATAAATTAATAAAAAAACAGTGTGGTATTTGGGTCTGACTCATCTCATTTAACCTGGCATCCAATTCCATCCATGTTCATATAAATTAATTGTAGCATTTCATTCTTTTTGTAGCAGGTGATATTCCATTTTGCATGTATATCACATTTTCCTTATCCATTTATCCACCAAGCACCTTAATTGATTATATATTGACTATTGTGAGTGGTGCTGCAATAAATATAGGCATGCAAATATTTTCTTGAATAATTTTATTTCCTTTAGTTATACACTCGCTCCATAGCTGGATTGCTGGGTCATATGGTAACCTTATTTTTGGTTTTTTTGTTTTGTTTTGTTTTTAATTTTATTTAACTTTTATTTTATATGCATTGGTATCAGATCCCCTGGATCCAGAGTTACAGACAGTTGTGAGCTGCCATGTGGGTGCTGGGAATTGAACCTGGGTCCTCTGCAAGAGCAATCAGTGCTCTTAACCACTGAGCCGTCTCTCCAGCCCCCTTATTTTTGTTTTTAGGGAAGTCCCATACTGTTTCCTATACTAATTTACATTCCCACAAATAGTGTTTGGGTTCCCCTTGCTAGCCATCCCCACGGGGCTGAAGTGATATTGCACTGATGGTTCTCATTTGCCTTTCCTTAGTGATCATTTTTTTCCATATTATTGGTCATTTACCTTCTCTTGAGAAATGCCTATTCAAATCTTTAGGCTATTTTTAAATTGGATTCTTTCCTTCTTCTGGCTGTTTGTGCTAAGATCTTTTTTTTTTCACCCCATGTAGTCTGGAAATGAATCCCCTGGCAGACAGACAGCTTGCAAGTGTTCTCTCCCACTCCGCACGGTGTCTCTTCACTCTGGATAGTCTCTTTGTCACAGACTCCCTGTTAGAAATAATCTAGTTAGCTACTTTCTGTTGTAAATCACAGAATTGAAAGCATGCCAGATAGCTCATGGAATTTACAGAAAATACGTGGGTAAGTGAGCCGTCGTCTGGCATCTCCAGGGCTCCAGAGAGGGTGGAAAGGACAGGTGGTAGCCTTGCAGGCTACTGGCACCGGGATGAACCAGTACAGTATTCCACCCATCCCCTTGGTCACATGTCTAATTTTGTGTAAGGTGGTGCAGGAAGAGGTCCCTTGATTGAACCAAAACCACGATTGATGGGGGAAAAGAAATAAATTACTGTCACAAAAAGGTAGAATAGATCGTAGACAGCTAAGGAACAAAAAAAATGTCTGCTTGGGACTTCCATCTGGTGGCTTCCAAAACTGCAATGTTTTCATTAAATTAAAAGTTCTTGCCTCTTTATGCTGGGTCATCATCTGGTCTACTACTAGTTAGTCAAATAAAATAAAGGGTGTTAACCTTTTTAGCATAAGAAGGTCGGTGTGCTTGGAGTCTCCACCATGAGCAAGCTCAGGGAGAACTTCTTTGGTTGAGAGAAATATCTAAAACCATAGAAAGATGGAAACAAGACTCCTTCAATTTGCCCACTGAAATAGTAAAGAAGGAGAACATTCTTCCACTGCTGGTGGGAGTGCCAGCTCACACAGCCACTTTGGAAATCAGTATGGAGATTCCGCAGGAAAATGGGAATGAGTCTACCACAAGATCCAGCAGTTCCACTCTTAGGCATATACCCAAAAGAAGAACATTCATACAACAAGGACATCTGTTCAACCATGTTCATAGCAGCACTATTTGTAATAGCCAGAACCTGGAAGCAGCCTAGATGCCCCTCAACTGAAGAATGGATAGAGAAAATGTGGTACATTTACACAATGGAGTACTACTCAGAGGGACAAAAAACAATGGAATCTTGAAATTTGAAGGCAAATGGATGGAACTAGAAAAACCATTTTGAGTGAGGTAACCCAGTCACAAAAAGACAAACATGGTATGTACTCACTCATATATGGATTACCAACCTACAATCCACACCACCAGAGAAACTAGGAAACAAGGAGACTCTAAGAGAGACATACATGGTCCCCTGGAGAAGGGGAAAGGGACAAGATCTTCTGAGCAAATTGGGAGCATGGGGGGAGGGGGGAGGGAGCTAGGAAAATGAGAAGGGGAGAAGAGGAGCAGGTGAGGAGAACATGAGGGAGCAGGGTGGTTGAGTTGGGGGAAGAACAGAAGAGAGCAAGATAAGAGATACCATTATAAAGGGAGCCATTATAGGTTTACAGAGAAATCAGGCACTAGGGAAATGTCTGGAGACCTACAAAGATGACACCAGCTAACAATCTAAGCAACAGAGGAGAGGCTCCCTTAAATGCCCTCCCCTGATAATGAGATTGATGACTGACTTATATGCCATCCTATAGCCTTCATCCAGCAGCTGGTGGAAGTAGAAGCAGACACCCACGACTAATCACTGAACTGAACTGGAATCCAGTTGCAGAGAAAGAGGAGTGATGAGCGAAGGGGTCAAGACAAGGCTGGTGAAATCCACAGAAACAGCTGACTTGAACAAGGGAGAGCTCTTGCTCCCCAGACTGATAGCTGAGAAACCGCATGGGACTGATCCAGACCCCATGAACGTGGGTGTCAGTGAGGAGACCTGAGAAATCCATGGGGACTCTTGTAGATCAATACTTATCCCTAGCATAGGTGTGGACTTTGGGAGCCCATCCCACATAGAGGAATACTCCCTGAGCCAAGATACACGGTGGTGGGCCTAGGCCCTATCCCAAAGGATACGACAGACTCTGATGACACCCTATGGAAGGCCTCACCATCCCTGGGGAGCAGAAAGTGTATGGGATAGGTAGGTTGTTAGTTGGGGAGGGGTGATAGGGGAGGAGGGGAGGGAGCGGGAACTGGGATTGGCATGTAAAACAATCTTGTTTCTAATTCAAATTTTAAAAAATGGAGAAAAAAAAAGAAATAGTGGAGAAGGAAGAGATAGGGCTAAACAGATCAACCCCTTGGCTACATTCTCTGCAAAGAGCCAGGTAGCAAATAGCCTATGTTTTCTTAGACCACATAGTCTCTGCTACAAATACTTTCCTCTGCTGCTGTGGGACCCTGATAACAAGCAACTCAATGAGCACGGTTGTGTTCTAATAAAGATTTATGCATAAAATCAAGTGGCAGGCAAGCTTTCACTTCAATCAAACTGCAAGTAAATACTGGCAATGGATGCTAGCACCACTCTGCGAGGAAGTTCAAGTTCCATGGAGAAGTCGGCTGGGGAGGAACCCAAGTCTCTCACCAACAGTCCAGTTGAGCATCCCCACCCGGACCCTTGCACCAACTGCTACTCATATGAAGGCAGCATCTTGGAAATGGATCCTTTGACCCCGAGAGCAACAGCCCAGGGTGTTGGAGCAGAGACGAGTAACCTAGCTCATCCCTGTCTAAATACATGGCCTCAAATTATAAAATAAAATGAAATTATCCTTTTAAATTGATATTCCAGGACACTTTGTCACTTGGTGGTAGATGATGGGAAGCTTAAGCTAAACGATCTTTTTCTTCAGTTCCATTGGAGATAAATAACCATTAGATATTTTAGGAGCTGCGTGTCATTTAAAACAGCCATGCTGTACATTAGAACTGCGTGGACAATCTACACAAGGTGGAAAGTTCTAGACCACCCTCAGCCAAATCTCTCTTCTAGTAGGATTAGAATGACTCCAGCAGCATTGTAAACAAGCATCAGATCGCTGATCTGATTTCATGAACTAAAATTCTGATTTGCATACTCAACAGGGAACCCCAATACACACGATTCTCTCATCCTATATCCCATAATTCAGTATGGGCTATTTGTAGCCCCCAGTCTGGTTAGGTCTCAAGGTTAAGAAAATCCTGTGTCAATAAAACCTCAGCAAAGGAGATGGTAAAGCCTGGATCCTCCTGAAGCCATAGCTTACTTAATCTAAATTGAACCTGAAGACTTAATTGTCTTCCAACTTTAGATTCTTAAAATATCCACGATTGCAAGATCAAAGATCTCTGCCGAAGACACAGCATAAAAACTTTTATGATCTTGATTATAATTCTTCCTCCAAAAGGCAAATCTCATCAGACACCTTGGGGATTCTTCTGGATTCTGTCACAGACAACAGGTCCTTTCTGGAAGGCAAAGCTGCTGGGACTCTGCCATTATCTGCAGATAAAATTTCAAAGGCCCAGTCAGTTCGGGTGAACTCTGGCTGGGCCTGCATGTCTCCAGAGATTAGCTTTGAGTAGCTCAGAGAGGGAGACAGATTTCCAGGCTCAGGGCTGCTCCAGCTGTGTTGCAGTTACACACCAATGGGGTCACAGTCTGTGTGTTCTTTCCTGCCTAAGCACTATTTAAGTGGCTTTTGATGTGTCTTTAGTGACTAGCGTGGAGTTTTTACTTTATTTTAATCTTAATGCGTATTAATTGTAAAAATAGTAAGACATTTTCATATAAGTATACAATGTCATTGGATTGTGTTCTCTTTACCCTAAAATATCTGTGATTCCAAGACTGAAATTCTCTGTTTAAAATTGACTGGCTATTACCTCATTATCCATTGGCTCAAATGGGCCTCCCAGTTTTAGCTGGCCCATCTTACAAAAGACCAGCAACTTAAATAGCGTTACTAGGTGGGAAAGACCTAGAGGATGGAGAGGAGAGGAATCCAATGAGAGACCAAGATGGCCATGGGATGTGAGCTAAGTCTCTGGGCCCCCAGGTTGGTGGTGCCAAACAGAAAAGGACATGGGTTGTCACCTAGTGCGGTGGTAAATTTTTGTAACCCCAGCTCATCGGAGACAGGGGGTTCTAAGGTTCAAGGCTGCCTGGAATCTAAGGCAGAGGGTGAGGAGAGAAAGAAGGTCCAGGGAGGAAATGAGAGAAGAGGAGAGGAGAAAGAGGAGGAGAGAAAAGAGAGGAAAGGGAAGGGAAGACTGGAGGCAGGGAGGGGAAGAAACAGTACGGTGCTCCCTCTCTCTTTAGCTAAGCCTTAAAACTCTCAAGGAGTCTGTCTTAATCAGAGCTTTCTAGATCTTTAAGGCTATCCACGAAATGGTAGATAGACACAGTTATAATGGTCCTAAATTTTTTTATCCTGATACCAGTTAACATAACTGCTTTCTTTCTGTTCAAAAACCGGTACTAACCCAGGTGGGGCCAGGAGGGGTGGGGTGGGGGGGGAGGAAGCAAATGACTAGCCAGTCACTTTCCTCAGCATCTCCTCAGGACAAGGCACCGCACTGGGCACACTGAATGGACGCTCCTGTCAACTTCTCAGACAAACTAGAGACATTAACCATTCCCATCCTATACATTCAGAAGACTGGCTCAATAACAGCCAGACAGCGATGGGTTTAGATTCGCATCTGATTGAAACAAAAATCCATGCACCTTCCATCCACCAAAAACCAAAAGTAAGTTTCAGCTTGTCACTTCAGTGATAAGCAAAGTCATAATTATGTTAGCATTCGATGAGGGTTTCTGATTTACAGTCCTGTAAACAGCTAATACTGTCCTCATTTCGCTAGGAGGAACCTGAAGTTAAGCCTTTTGCTCCGGGACACTTGGTGAGATAGCAAAGGATTAAGCCAGACAATCTGATACCGAACACCAGTGACTTAAGTGCTGCACATTGCAAACTTATTTTAGTTCAATCAGCCATAAATAAAAACCTGTTATTGCTCAGTGTGCTAAAAGGGACAGAGCAGAGGAGAGTTGAGCTATGATCCAGAGTGCTGATAAACTGAGAAACGCCTCTTCGCCGGCCTCTGGGAGTCACTAAGGGGTAAGCGCTACAGTGACACAGACCAGCCTGCAATATTTGTCCCCACAGTTTCCTTCCATGGCCCCAAATGCGATCAGTAATCACGAATTGCCTTTGGTCAATCATCTCTGATATTCTTAAAGAACACAATGCTATTTCAAGCCTCCCATGTCTATGGCTGCCACAGGACTCTTTCCTGCAGGAACAACACCCTGGCTCTCTCCCCTCGGGCCTGGAAAATGTTTCTGGCATCTTGGCAGAGACGGCAAAATAGAGGCGGGAGATGGGGGCTGGCATGCAAATGTTTACATATGGACAGCGCAGCAGGAAGCTGAGCTCATGAAAGAACTTAATTCCAAAACTGGAACCAAAACGTATTTCAGAAGTTCTCTTGGCCTTGGGATGGATCAGCTGTTGAGGAACATGGCTCTGAGCTCCAATCTGTTTACAGACTTGCCCTCTGCCCTCCATGTAGACATGACTTTCCGCATCCGAGACCAGGCCCGATGATCTTGTTACCTGGGCTGCAGAAACCCAAACAATTCTGAGTCTCCAGGACAAGACTTCAGAAGGAGGCACTGCCTGTGGATATGCGTGCGTGCTAGGGTATGCCCAGCACGAAGTATTGCTCTGTGTGCTGCAAATGCTAGTGAAGGGACCAGGGAGAGGCCCAGGCAGTAAAGTATTTTGTGCAAGCATGAGGACCTGAGTTCAAATTTCCAGCACCCATGTCACCAAAAGAAAAAAAAAAAAGGCACAATAGTGATTTCTTCTAATCCTTGTACACGGTTTGCTGGCCGGCCAGCATGGCCAACCAGCAAGGCTTAGATTCAAAAAAAAAAAAAAAATTAAATCAAATGGAGAGCAATTGAAGAAGATGCCTGGTGCTGACCTCTGGCCTCCACATACCTGTCTGCACACACATGCTTGTTCATACACAAACACAGGAATACAAACACACACACACACACACACACACACACACACACACACACACACACACACACGTTAGTGTTATGAAACATAAACAAAGCCAGGGTGTGCCAAACTAAAAGACATAAAAGACATGGCCCCTGTGTGAACTGTGTGATGGTCTTCACTGCAGTTGGGCCGGGAGAAGGAAGACAGAATAAGACAGAATTCCTATGAAGGGTATGATGGGCAATTGCAAAAAAAAAAAAAAAATGAATCCGGAGTGCTAGCTAACAATGCTAATCCAACGTTAAATCTCAGTTTGAACATTGTACTAAAAGATTGAGTGTTCAAAATGACAATGGCCAAACCATATATAAAAACAGCAATTCAACCCCAGTCTCCAAGTCTGTCCAGGAAACCAGCCCTATACGTAAGATAATCAGCCCAGGATGTCCTATGTGGTTCAATGTGGTCTTGTCAGAAGCGACAGGGCCACCCCTCGTGACAGTCCAAGAAATGAAACAGTAAGTAACTTCTGTAATGTTCAGATCTTGATGGATAACTGACAGTTTTCCTAAGTGTACTCCTTATGCCCAATTCAAGACCAAGCAGACAAAGCTGCTGAAGCTTCCCCCTCTCATCTCGTCTGTCCCCTTTCCCAGTGAATAGTGGTCTCTGCACAAATCACTTCCTCACCACAGAATAAGTACCCTTGCTTGGCTCACTTGTTTGGCCCCGGATTATTGCCTCATCACCACGTCAGGTGAATACCCCTGTTTATTGGGAAGATGAGCCCAAGTGTGTAGTTGTTAAGAGTCTGCCCTCAGGCCTCGAATGAATCAGGAAAAAAAATCATATATCTATAAGACAGAAATAACTCGGGTATGACAGTGCACTAATAACTCATGTGTCTGGACTAATGGTATGAAACTCTTTGTACAAATCCTGACACCTTTTTCTAAAGTGTGACTTATCCCTGAATAGAAGGGTTGCCGGGTATCTGCACTTGATTGCTTGACCCGTGGGGCAGCCCATCCCTGTTCACCTCAGATTGTGGGCAATGGGCTGCAAGTTTCTGCATCGTTTTATCTGTCTGTTCCCCTTTCAGAAACACAACACAGATGATAGGGTCCAAGGAAACCATCCTATGCCCTGACTGCACACAGCACACAGCACACCCAGATCTCTTTGGTGATTATTTGTTCATATTGTTGAGCACACATAGTGGCGATTCTTCTCCTGTCCGTCACAATCCCTTTGGGGTCTCATTTCAGATATTCTGAATATCAGACATTACAATTCATAACAGTAACAAAATCACAGCAACACAATAATGTTAGGGTTGGGGGTCACCACAGCATGAGGAACTGTGTTAAAGGGTGTCAGCATCAGGAAGGATGAGAACCATGGATGTAAAGACTCTCAAGGCCTCTTCCTCAACGTTAAAATGAGTTCTGGGAACTGTTTGGTGTGACTCCAAAGTTGTTAGCTATCTAGCCCATAGCCTGGCCTTCAGGCCCTTCCCCCTGCCTTGCAACATAGTAAGCCATCCACTTGTGTGTGAGCCCCTGGTATTCATGAGCGCGGCAGCTCTTTGCCTTGGCTGCACACTGAGATGTCTAAGAACTTTGAGAGGGTACCCATGCTGTTACTATGCCCCAGATACATGAGTGTGGCAGCCTGGGATTTCTTGTATGTTTGGTTTGTGTGCTTGCTTTTCAGCTCACCCACCCCATACCAGGATTCTTTTTTTTTTTTTTTTTTTAGAGTCAGGTGTCTCTATATAGCTTTGTAGACCAGGCTGGCCTCGAACTCACAGAGATCCACTTGCCTCTGCCTCTTGAGTGCTGGGATTAAAGGCGTGCGCCACCACCGCCTGGCCTCACCCCAGGATTCTTAGTCATTCTAATGTATGCAGTTGACATTGAGAACCACTTCTTTCACACATTGCTTATAGGGAATATACTCTGAGGGTTTATGGGCAAAGGGATGTCTGCTCTTAACTGTCAAATGGTTATGAAAAATATGTTCATATCTACGGGAAAATCGAGGAAGGAAGTGATAAAGCATCCATCCATGAAGCTCTTCCTTCCAAATCCATTACCTTAGGGACTTGCATGAGATTCGCCCAGTGAGATCCATTTGATCTCACTAAAGACCCCACATAGAAACAACTGTCCCGAGGTGGTGAGGATTTACTTGACCTTCTATTTTAAAGTCTTTCCCAACAACAAATCAAGGAGAGGCGAGCCGGTCAACAACCGTCAAAGCTAATCACTGTCATTTCCCCACCAACAAACTCCCAGCTTGTATTCATAACAACCCCCCCCCATGACAGGGCAGGAAACACCCCCCTTGTGACGGGACAAGTTGCTCCAGGACCGAAAACAACAGATTGTTCATCCAGATGTAGTTATAAGATACTGAGCATACATGGAGCGAAGGCGTGATGAAATCGCCTGAGATTTACAGCAACAGGTGGCAGCCTCTGAGAAGGCGTAGGCGTGGTCATCTGCCTTCTTGTACACACAGAAGAGAGAACAAGGAGACCCAGCACCAAGACGTCTGTTGTAAGCGCTGTGGCTGGCATTCAAAACTGGCAGGGGAGGGCACTGGGTGGTGGAGGAAGCATGGCTGTGACCACTTGGCCCTTAGTCAAATACTCGTAAGTCTGACAGAGGGGCTTCCAAACAGGCCTCTTCGTCTCCACCCTTCAGCTCAGTAAGATCCATGGCTTTAGATAGGACCGATGCATTGATTTTAAGAGCTTCCTAGACAAATGCACTGTGTGCTTGACTTTGAAAATGACCTCCACAGGACGCTGAGTGCCCCATGCCTTCCACCTTCCTTCTTTTCAAGGCTGAAGCTGGCCTTGAACTCCTGGTCCTCACTACATACGTATACACACACTCATACCCCCTCACACTCAAACACAGGCCCTGAGAGCATGTGTCACAGCAAGCCCATCGAACTCACGGTAGCCCCCTAAATACAAGACGCTTGTCTAACCACACCACGAGTCCCGGGGAGGAGATTGGCTTACACTATAGATGTCCTTGAGACATCGAGCAGTATCCAGCTCAATATAAGTTCCACTGCATAAAAAGTTGGTTGATTTGTTTAGTCAAAACTGTAAGAAGACAGACTCAAGACTTGGTTGCCTCGGTGGTTAGTTCCCAATATGAATGTGTTTGCTTGTTTTGAGATAGGGATTGGTATAGCCCACGATAGTCTGAAACTCATCATGTAGCCAAAGCTAGCCCTGAACAACTGATCCTTCCTGCTCCCAAGTGCTGAGATGGCATGTGCCACTGTGCCTGGTTCATATAAGTTATGTGACTTTAAATTAATCCCTTAAAACCTTTTTATAGTTTAAGACCTTTATTCAAGTCTCAGTTTCTGTAGCAGCAAAATGAGAATAATATTAATATCCAATTCATAAAACTTTAGATAACAAAAGCAAAGTTGCCTGACAGACAGGCAACCCCTGTCAGTAGTCACTGCTAAGGACCAAAGTTTGCTCTAAAATTTCTAAAATCTCCCAAGAGCCCAACTCACGCACATGTTTTGTCTTTTCTAAACAGTGACTAAGATTAGTTAGAGCCATCTCCAGATGGGACAAGGCTCACGACTCCGTGGTTTGCAGCTGAGAATCCTGGCTCCTGTCTGGGTGACCTTGTACCTCCGAATCTGATTATTGTCACCAGAAAAGAGCCAGTGGGCAGGAGGGAGAGCTCAGGGTTAGAAGAGTGTACTCTTCTTCCAAAGGACCAGAGCTCCCAGCATCTACATAAGTGGCTCACAACAGACAGGAATTCCAGCTCTAGAGGATCCAACTCCTCTCCAGAGTCCAAGGAAACAGCATGCATATGCACAAAGCTACACACAGATGCATACAATTAAAATAAAATCTTTTTAAAAAATAACAACCACCAACCATGATTAGTCAGTCCATCTCTCATCACAACAGGATCAGGAGACAAACACATGGAGATCAGGTCTAGAAATCAACACTCCATCATCTGGACCGCTTAGAGTCCTTTAGAGCGTTTGAGATAGCCATTGGCCAGGCACAAATGACACCAGAGCCACCTATAGAATTTGTCACAGAGGACAGCAGGGTGGCTCTCTAGCAAGCTTGACTCCACAGATCTGGGCTCAGCCCATGAGTCTTCTTAACAAGGGGCCCGGCAGCTGTGGAGCCACACCTAGAGGAACATTGACCTTACAGGATGACAAGCACAGAGGGCGCTAAGAAGCCCAGGGCATTATGGGAAGGATGCAGCCTCTGACACCAGAGACAACTTAAGTGTGAACCAGTCATTTCATCTCAGTTAGCATTAGTTGCATCATTTGTAAAATATTGGTTTCATCACTTAGAGTAATAAGACCCATCTTATGGAATTATTAAAAAAAATATTACATGGGGAGCGGCTGGAAAGATGGCTCAGTGGTTAAGAGCACTGACTGCTCTTCCTGAGGACCCGGGTTCAATTCCCAGCAACCACATGGCAGCTCACAACTATCTGTAACTCCAGTTCCAGGGGACCTGAAACCCATGGCAAAACATCAATGCACATAAAATTTTTAAAAAATTACGTGTAAAAACATCTGAAAATCCTGCAATATAGTACCCCGTACACTGACCCCCAGTGTAAGTTTACTCATTGTGGACCAAAGCACATCATAAAAAATGACTTGGCTTTCTTACCTGAGATACTGAGAGTGATGTCCTCAACCAAGCTGTCAGAGATAATTCGGATTAACGGGCTGAGTTGCTACAGACGAACATGGCCCTCCTTTGCCAAGGGGGAATCCCCAACACCAGTTCTTCACCTAACTTGGTGCTCCCTACCTACCCAGGAACTTACTTTCTTTTGTTCTGGAAATGGCTTTCAAAGGCTGGGAATGGCTTCGTGTTCTAACCCTTGGCTGACCCCCAAAAATAAGCAACAGATAATAAGAGTCATCTTCCAAAATATACAGAAAATGCCACAAAGCTCTTGGGCATTCTTCAGCATCCCAGCTTCTCTCTCTGGAACAACCCACTGAATCTTCTTGGTGCTTTTCAACTCTGTGTGCAAGGGCTTCAAGGGTTTCAGTAAAGAAACCGTAGGGTAGCTCCATTCATGGAAAAGGAGAGGAGAGGAGAGAGCTGGGGAAAGGAAGAGTAGCTACATAGAGGAAAGCCTGTGAGTTGGAGGGAGTTAAGTGTAGGGGGGCGCGGTGAGCAGGGTACCTGAGACACCAAGGGAACCTAGAGGCTGGTGTGGGCTTTGATAGACTGATAGGCACGACAGGTAGCCGTAAGACCCTTCTGCCAGAGGGACTCCTCCTTTTGACAGGTGGGAACCAGTTTTACAAGTTCCTGAGAAATGCTGGCTTTTATCTAGCTGCTAGAAATTCTCCTATAGTCTGTGTTGAGCTCATCTCTGGATATTTGGACTACCTCTGGAGTTTGGGGAATTGAAGGTTCCTTTGGACATGAAAAACTGTCAATCCTAGGAGTGGCACTCATAAAATTTCTCATCTCCTGAACTTCCCTTTCTCAGCCAGAAAGCCCTAGGGTGAGACTTAGGTGTCTGTCAACACCACTTCAGGTGTCCCATCACCTCCACTGTGTGACCTGTGTCTTTGAGGCGCTGCAACAGTAACTTTAGTCATGGCCTCTGCAGACTTTCCTTCACCAGAGAAGTGATGAGATGAGGCTATAATATTTTTAGGTGTCCAGAGCCCAATATGCCATTCATATTTACGCAGCCATCCCCACCTTCAGACTACACCAGGGTCCCAATGATAGTAACAACACAGAATGAAAGCAACTTGCAATTCCCCCCAGTGCAACCTCCACCTAGCTCTTTCCTCATCTCTCCCTAGAGCCTGCTCTCACGCTGGGAGTATTGTCTTGGGGCCGTTGTATTGATTACGTCCCCTGCTACAGTGATGGCTCCATACTTCCTGCCATTTGCAGAAACAGATTGGTCTGGCTCTGTGCTTAAGCCACAGTGTCCCTGTGTTGTTTCATCTTGCTTGGGTCCAAGAAAACACTGAAGGAAGACCCCGGCCTCAAATAGTATGTAAGAGTGAAGACCATTTATGAATATTCCAGCAGGCATGCCGGGGCCATTCACCTATACAGAATGGAGACAACCCCTAGAGGAGCGCGCAGGCTCCTTTTAAGCACAGCTAGGGGAATTTCAGGGACAGTTAGGTCATCTCAAATATGATTGGTTAAACAAGCAGCAGCTACATTTGTATTTTTTTATTGGCTGAGATTTTATCTTTGGACATACTTGGGTAAGTTTCCAGGGGGTTGCAGGAACCTCCCTTGAGACATCATGGAGCTGACTCCGGCCTTGTTTGTGCTCTTTCCATCATCCCTGAGTGTAATTTGTTGATAAATGGCTCTTCATCGGGAAAGACATCTTCTTGACCCTTTCAGAGAGCTAGAACCTAAATTCAGTTATAAAAGCAGGAAAGTTTAAACTCTTCAATCTCGGGTATTGTTAGACCTTAAGGTAACCTGTAAACCCCACCTGCCCAAGGATGAGATAACTTCCTGGAATTCTGGGAGTTGTAGCCCTTGGAAAATTACAACAAAGGCTCATGGGAAAGTACAGTGGCCCATGGGTTTTGTCCATATAAACCTCACCAACATGAGTCTCCAGGCCACTTAGCTGGAAATTTTCCAAGTGGTGGTCCTGACCAAATTCCATCTTGGTCAGTATTGAAAATTTTAACAAAAGCTTGCTTTAAATTGGCCAAAATGGTGGATCTGTTTTTCTCTGGCTTATTTCAGGATTGGCAGTGTGTGTTATTGACTCATCAAATGCATGTCCCATATTACCCTGACTGGACAAGAGTCATCTTCTATCCTCAAAATGGAGTCAAAGCTACTTATAAAATGGAGTCTCTCAGGGCAAGCCACAGTCTAGAAAAATCACTGTTTATCACAAATAGTACAACTTAGAGAAGGGCACAGCCTGATCTCAACAGCCTCCATTTTCAGTCTTCTAGAAGGTTGGGGTTACTAGCCTCCAGAAAAGCCCACATGCCTACAACCAAAATAAAGGACAGAGTTTGAGGCCTCTAAACCTGGTCCATCACTGTCCATAGTTTCCTGAGGCATACCAGGCAAATATACTCAGAGATCTAGTTCCAAGGAATTCAATTTTTCTTGTTCTTGTTTTTTTTGAGACAAGGTTTCTCTGTGTAGCCCTGGCTGTCCTGGAACTCGATCTGTAGACCAGGCTGGCCTCGAACTTGTAGAGACCCACCTGCCTCTGCCTCCTGAGTACTGGGACTACAGGTGAGTCACCACTGCCTGGCCGGAATTTAATTTCTGAGGTCCATCTATTTCCCCCAGGGAAAGAAAACACAAGCTTTGGTAATGAGGCAGGAAAGGGTTTTAATCAACACAGCTACACTATATCGTGAAGACAGAAAGTCTGTACATCTCAACCATTTTTGCAGTGCTGACTCGAGCTCTAGGTTTAAACAGAGGAATAGCGGGACAGAAGTGAGCAAGAGGTGCAAATAACTAAGAGGTCTCAGTCACTCTCGTTCTGCAAGGTGATCAGAAGTCCTGCTGCCTGGGGAGACAAGCATGAGAGAGGACTGTCCCTGCTGTGGGAGTGACCTGAGCATAGGGCGCTATGTCTGCAAAGCTCTGCTTTTCCCCTCGGATACCAATGTGACCTCACTGCAGACTTAGGACAAGACTTGGGGACTCAGATGCCTGCTGGGGGTCTGGGACGAGACACTGTAAGGGCTGGCAGTAAGATGCCTGCTGCCTGCCATTTTTATCTGTGTGCTCTCAGCCTGGGAGGGGGATGCATGAGCTAGGGTAGAGAGCCGTTCTTAGACACTTCTCTAATGATTAGCACACTGACAGGCAGAGCTAAGCAGGAGTCTGTCCGCATACGCCAGATTCAGCATGTCTGGACTTAATGTACCTTTGTAGGCTCAAGTGACGGCCGGTGTTTTACAGTTAAAGCAGTTTTTGAGTACTTGTTCTGGGTCAAAAGAATGGAGTCCTAGGGAGGGGCCCCTGATCCTGCAAGCCTAGAATAGTACTGAGACTATGTAAGGTGCTGTTACTGAAGAAAACCAACAGGACAAGGAAGGTTCGGGAGTGCAATGCCAACATTTATTGAATAACAATAAATTCACAAGGTCCAGTGGTTTCGAGGATGAAATTTGGCATATAGCCCACCTATCTTGGTAGCCTCGCTGAGGCAATTGCAAGTTATTTTATTTAATAGTGGTTAGCTTTCATATTACACAACATATAGTAAATATCTCTCTGTGTCTCTCTGTCTCTGTCTTTCTGTGTCTGTCTCTGTCTCTCTCTCTCTTTCTCTCGTGTGTGTGTGTATGTGTGTGTGTGTGTGTGTGTGTGTGTGTGTGTGTGTGTTTATGGGTTACAGAATAAATACAAGCTAAATAGGTTGCCGCAGAGTTTAAGGAGATTCAGAAGGAGCTAACGAGCTGGGAAAGAGTCTGGATTGATAGGATAATGAAGCAAATGGAGCTGCCCCTAGAGCTGCTGCAGGTGGGTTTGGAGGTGAAGACACAGAGTTCAGTGAGGTGAAAATTCAAACCGGGTTTGGAGTGAGGAGCAGGTAGGTCTGAAGCAGGCCAGGCCCCAGTGTAGCTGGACAAACAGGTGTTAGGTAGGTGGTCAAGTAGGGCCACAGCAGCAGCGGGTTACCAAGCTAAGCCAACACTGCAGCGATAGAGTCCACATCAGCGTTAGCAAATGTTTGCCAACACAGTCCTGAGCAGAGAACACTGGAGGGGCTGGCAACGCAGGACAGGTAAGGCAGACCCAGGTCAGACCAGGTCATGCAGCTAAGGATGCTCACAGCAGGCAGCAGACAAGCAGAGAAGTGAAGGCTCCCCCGGCCCTGTTCTGCTACTAGTATGAATCATAATGTAAACATTTGATATACAGGACATCTGATACATAACCCCTGTGAAACAACCCCCAAAGGGGAACTGCTGGCCTACAGGAGACAAAAGAGGGGACAAAAGAGAAAAGAGTCCTGCTTTCTTTTCCTCAGAGACCCGACCCGCCCTTTAGGACAGACATCTTAGCGGAGTATGCCAAATGAATCTGAGGTGACCTTGTCATGAAAGGCAAATAAGAGACCCCACAGAAGGGGAAGGCGTTCCAGGCAGAAGGACACTGACAAAGGCCAGGAGCTGAGGCAGAACTGGATCCAAAGACTCTGATAAACTTCCTGCCTAGGCAGGAAGTGGTCCGGCTGTGCAGGTTAAGGGTCACACATAGAACTGTAAAACAATTTATATCAGTTAAAAAGCAAAGGGAAAAACTCCACTGCTGGAGACAACAGTTCTAACAGGGGTGCAGTGAGAGAGGGCAAAGGGCAGAGCCTTCTGCCAGCAACAGAGTCTCCATGGAACTTCAAAATATGGAGGCCACCTGGGGCCCACCCACTCTTTACAAAAACAAAACCTTCCTCTTCCAAAGTGGGATTCAAAGACCAAATCTCCCAAAATAATTGTTCTTAGCCCTTCATTTCCCTCTGTGAGTTTGGAAAGGAACAAACACGTCTTCCCTGGTTGGTCCTTTTTTTCTTCTTTGTGGTAGACAGACCCTGCCCCCCACCCAGGCTGGGTCACCGGGAAGAACACTTTAATCAGACCACCACCATTCCCAACAATTTGAGGAGATAAAACACATGTTAGTGTGGACTTTTAAAGCTAGCTCTTCACCAAACAGAATAATCACATAGCTTCCTCTCAGTCTCCCAAAACTCACCGAGAGAAACGCTGGAGGAGTTCCCACTAAACCACAACGGGGGCAGGGTGATTTGAGGGAGGTAAAGGGGTTCGCAGGGCTTCGTGGAGGTGAAGGCATAGTGGGTCGGCTTAGTTAGAAAGCTAGGCCAAAACATGGCAGAGGCTGCTACCCTAATAGCCAATCAGAAAGCAAAGCACAGGCGGGGAGGAAGTGGGGTTGGGGGCTTTCAAAGGTCGGTCCCTAGGGAACCACTTCCCTTGGGTAGGCCCCACCCCTAAAGTTTTCACAACCACCCGAACCAGCGCCACCGTCTAGAGAGCAAGCATTCCAAACGAGAACCTGTGGGAGGCCTTTTACATTCAAACCATAGAATAAGCACTATTTTTAAGTATATTTTATATGGCTCGTAAGTAGTTAGTTCATATAGTCATTCATTCAACAAGTATCTATTAAGTATCTATTACTATGTGTTAGATAAGAGTCTACTGTGTGTTAGATGTGCTGGGCCTTGGGGGTAAAACATGAAACAAAGCAAAGACCACCAACTGTATACACAAGAAGCAGGCAGTAAGGGAATATAGAAACACGTACCTATAAGCTGTTTCAGGTCAGGTTACGACACAAGAAAAAAGGCAAGGGAGACGGAGCCTGGGAAGGAGGAAAGACTCAATCAGAGAGAGAAGAATGGACAACGAAAACGAGCCATACAAATACACCAATATTGCAAGCCAGGAAAGAGCCGTGCAAATGGCCAGGGGTCAAAGTGCATACAGCAAGTCTAGAGCAGCAAGACCTCGGCTACTGAAGGGCAGTTAGCAGATGGCCCCATTATGTTGGGAGACAGGTTCAGGAGATGAGATTAGATAAAACTAGAAGGACACATAAGGATTTGGAGCAAGGTGGGAAGCTGAGGGTGATGCGGCCTGAGTTGACAATTGTTTTGTTTTGAGGGGAGGGTTAATTCCTCGAGCTGCTCAGTGCAGAAATAGATGACTGGAAGGCAAGAGAGGAAGATAGGAAACTAGACAGGACCCACAGCACTGCAGGCCAGAGGTGGCGGTGGTTTGGACAAGTGGTGAACAAGACTGGATTCCGGGTATGCTTCAAATACAGATCCAAGGGGACTGACTCACGGCCTAGATGTCACATGCAAGAGAAAGAATGAAATTAAACTGGTGTATGTTTATATAAATGTGCATATTTATATTTAGCCTGAGTGGTGCTACCATTACCAGGAAAGGGACACAGGGTGGTGCAGCTTTGGGAAATGAGGCAGGATCTGAAGCGTTCCATTTGAGATGATGGCAGTGCTTTTAGACTTTTGAGAGGGCACATGGGACAAATAGCTGGTGAGATGAGTCTGGGATTTAGTATGTATTAGTCGGGGTTCTCTAGAGTAACAGAACTTATAGAAAGAGCACACAAACACACACACACACACACACACACACACACACACACACGATTTATTAGAATGACTTACTGTCTGTGGTCCAGCTAATCCAACAATGGCTGCCTATCAATGGAAAGTCTGGCTCGATTCATTCCATGAGTCTGGATGTCTCAGCTGGTCTTCAGTATACACTAGAGTCCTGAAGAAATAGGCTCTCAAGCCAGTGAAGGACTGGACTTGCTAGCAAGGACAAAAACTAGGAGGTAAAGCGAGAGGCTTCCTTCTTCCGTGTTTTTATATATGCTTCCGGCAGAAAATGGGGTCTAGATTAGAGGTGTGAGTCTTCCCACCTCAAAGATCCAGATTAAAAGTGGATCTCCTCACTTCCAATGGCTGAACTGAGGAAAAATCCCTCACCCATGTACCCAGCCATTTGGGGGTTTTAGTTAATTCCAGATATAGTCAAGTTGGCAATCAAAATAACCATCACAGGGTATGAAGACACAAATTCGAGAGTCATCAGCACTTAGGTGGTGTCCAAAGTCAGAAGACAGAGGAGCAGTCTAGAGAATGTACATAAATAGAAAAGAAACCTGGGGGCTGAGCCTGGGCCACTCCGGTATTCAGGTTGAGGAGAGGGGGCCAAAGAAGCCTCCAGCATCCATGTGGGAAGCATGCTTTCAAAGGGCTCAATGACATCAAAAGTTACTAATGAGTAAGGACAGAAAGGACCCCAGTCTTGGCAATGTGGAGGCAGCTGGTGACCTTGAAGAGAGGACCATAAAATGTTAAACTACAGGATCAGTGCCAAAACACAGAAAGTGGGAAACAATTTACATTACAAGCAAAGTTGTGGATTTATAGGCACAACCCAGCAATTCTTTATATAAAATCTATCGCAGAGGGATTATAGCACACACGCCAAATGTTCACGACAGCATTGTTCCTAACAGTCCCAAGCTGATGAGAACACGTTAGATCATGGGCCTGCCCCTTCAAGACACTGGCCACTCTAAGTGTCCAGATCCCACACACAGAGCTGGTCTTCTCCCTACCCCCATTTTCCTGTGCTCCCATCCCTCAGACAGAAGGGTTAAAAAAAAAAAAAAAAAAAAGCCATGCTGTGGCTTCACAAGCCCTATACTTGGCTCAGAACCAATAAGAGACAGACAGATAATAAAAAAGATAAGTGACAGATGAATAAATAAATGAATGAATAGAAAGTCTTCCAAAGACAGGACCACAGAAATCACGTTTTACCAGCTACCTGGAATCCTTTATTTCAGTCAAACTGACACTTAAATCTATACATCACTGTCGACTTAAATGTTGTGATTCTCAGCCAGGCAGTAGTGGCACCCGCCTTTAATCCCAGCACTCAGGAGGCAGAGGCAGGTGGATTCCTGAGTTCAAGGCCAGTCTGTTCTACAGATCCAGTTCCAGGACAGCCAGGACTACACAGAGAAACCCTGTCTCAAGAAAAAACAAAAACAAAAACAAAAAATATGATCCTCAAGTTTAAGTGGGCAAAGTGAAATCTGCTCAGATGGCATGACAGCGCCCACGCAAGAGCCAGGCATGACAGCACATGCCTGCAACCCCAGCCCTGGGTGGGGAAGGCAGACACAGGAAGATCACAGGGCTTGCCAGTCAGGTGACCTAATCAAAACAGTGAGCTCAAGGTTCAGTGTCTTAAAAAGTAAGGTGGAGAAGTAATAGAAGGAAGACTACACACACATAAAAACCACAAATACACACACACACACACACACACACACACACACACACACACACACACACACACACATTCGCGTACATACATACACTACAAAAAAGTGAATAAAAGGACTAGAAAAGTTGTGATTTTGTCCATCGAATATGGGTGTGTGTGCTCGGTAGATGACAAAGCAGACCCTGAGTTCCAAGATGGTCAAGGAGGAAAATGTAGAAAACAGTAGCGAACTTCATGAAACATCATACTCCAACGTCATCTTCAACTCAAATACAATTATCCCTCTAGCTTGAGCTGTAAAATTATACCGTTAGACTTTATCCCAAGATTTAGGGTTCTATGCAATTTTAAAATTCACTTTTAATGTCCATAAAGATATGGAAGCCCTTGGGGGAACTGGGTTGTTTGAGTGTGTCCTAATAAGCCTCTGTTTTATGTCAGGACCACTGATAATATTCAAAAAATCCTGGGAACCACAATCTTGTGCAATCTTCACCAAAGAAGGGGCCATTGCAGGGGAGCCATAAGCTCTGCCACTCCCCAGTACAGCTCTAGCTACCAAGCCCATTCCATCACCAACAGATTTCAGCCAGGATTCTCAGCCCTGTTAACCTCTGACTTCTCATCCACAGTAGGAAGAAAAGTAGTGTCTATCTTCTCAAGACTGCAAGGAGAAAATGAGAAAATTCACACAAAGTGCTTAACAAGATTCAAGGCACGTAGCAGTCAAAAAAAAAAAAAAATGGCCCCATCCCCTAACCAACAACTTGAAGGAAAGTATTGGAATGCCTTGGACCGGGACCAATTTTTTTCCATAGTCTGTGGTTTCTGGGAGGAGCATTTCCCACCAGACCTTGATGATAATATCCTATTGATGATGCCACATACTTTCCGTCACAGGACTTGGAGAAATCTAGGTGGTACCAAACTGGAAGCCTCCTCCATAACGGCCAGATCTCATAGTGCCAAAAAAGTGCCAAGGCAGGGATGCAAGAGGAGAAAAAAAAAACACCTGCTGTCTTACCCAGATATGAACCTAGCCAACTGCAAGAGCAACTCATCTGGTCCACTGGTGTCGTGGCACCAATATTTCAGTGAGTAACCAAGAGCTGTCCCACTGGGTTTAAGGCCCACTAAACAGGGGGTACTCGTGCATGGTACTGGGAATCTGGCCTGTGGTCACAGAACCTGGAGGAAAACCTGCTATTACAACTTTGTTAAACTCACAGAGAACCCAGCTTCCTTCTAGATACTTATCCATACACACATGTGTTAGTCCAGAGCTCACCTCTCATCAAAGATGTTTATTTTTGTAGTGGGTAGAGGTTAACACAGAGAACCACGCATGATCAACGTGCAGAAAATAAGTCACTGTGGCGTATTCATCCCCAAGTGGGACATCTATATCAAAGTCACCCCCAAGGCTCAGGGAGAATCTCAAAAGACGAGGCACAAATATATTCAGCGCCAGAGCTGGAGAGAATTCCTGCAAAATGGTGTCTTCTGAGCATGATGGGTGGTTGCACATGTGAACTCACAGGTGTGTGGTTGCCTGCACAAGACCTGCACAAGATATGGGAAGTCAATAGTCCAGCATGACTTTGCGGGACTCACGGGGCCCCACTCTTGGTTGATAAGTTACAAACAATTGAGGGCCACTAAGGGAGAGGAAGTTTTCTTCAGGAGCGGGGCCCTTGTTAGGTTGCCCACGTCAGATAGTAGAAGGCCCTACATCACATGTGTGTGGGCAACACTAATTGAACCAGCAGGCATAGGAAGATAGATAGGTAGATAGATAGATAGATAGATAGATAGATAGATAGATAGATAGATAGATAGGTAGGTAGGTAGATAGATAGATGATAGATATAGATAACCAATATGTAGGTAGATAGATGATAGAAGATGGATGATAGATAGATAGATAGATGATAATCAATAGATAGATAGATAGATAGACAGACAGACAAATGACATTGAGTAAGATATGAGGAGAGGGACAAGAGTTGGAACAGAGAAGTAAGGAACGGATTTTATCAAAATAAAATACATCCCTGTGTAAATGAAAAACAAAGTTCTCAGAGACCAAAGGTGAAGTTCACAAGTATTTTAAGAATGTGATTTGCTTTATGAAAAATCAATTTAAAAATGACTATAGTGGCTTTGAGTAAAGCCATAAATGTTGTCTGGCCCTGGTTGGTGGTGGTTACGGTGTTGCTGTGTTGGAACTGAACTCTTGAGAGGCAATGGAAACTTGAAGGCCCTGGTGATGACGAAGTTCAGCCTGGTTGGCATTCTGTTCTTGACTTAGGGCAGGAAGCCTCTTGTTTTTAGCATCGTACACGCATCGTTTTGTTTTCAGTATGTAACATGCATCATTTCACTTCGTCTTCACAACAGAATTCAAAGCCACATCTGGGCTGTAAAAATCTCGACTTTAAAGAAAAAAACAAAAAACCTTCACTTACTCTTTGAAATTTTGTACACATATAGAATATATCTTAATCATATTCACCCTAGGGTGCCCCATCGCTTCCTCCTCAACTTCATGTCCTTTTATAATTATGTCTTTTTTTTTTTCAAACTATTTAGTCCACTTGGTGCTATCCGTTTTCTCCTAAGGGTGGGGTCCTCCACTTGGGCATGGGCAGCCAACCAGTGAGCACACACCTAAAGGGAAGTTACTCTCTACTCCAGCAGCTGTCAATGGCCAGCAGCGCCTCAGTTACGGGGTGGGGCCTCAGAAGCTCCTCCCTATCCCATGCAGTAATCTTTAACGGGCTTGACCTTGTGACAATCCTGTGTGGGTTCATGTATACAACAGCCATGTCACATACAGAGGACAGCATTTCACAGTACACTCCCATTAGATTCTTAGTAATTAGTAATTAGTAGTCTCCTTAGATTCTTCCTGGTCCCCAGTGTTCCGTGAGCCTTAGGGAGTGAAGCCTGCTGTACAATAGTGTCAAGACCGTTTACCGAGATAACCAACTGGTCTCCTGCAATAGTGGCAAGATTGTTTATGGGGATAATAACCAACTGTTCTCCTGATTGGATTGGAGACCTGATCCACAGGAGAGGGTTGGTGACTGGTAGGGTAAACAAAGTCAAAACTCCTTATAGCAGGGGGCAGTGGTTAATGCAGAAACTAGTTACTGGCCAAAGTCCTGAAAATAAGCTACTTGGGTGCTGCTCCGCAGATAGAAAACCTTTACTCTTTACTCAGTGAATTCTCTTCTTCCTGAGACAGCTTTTCCTGGTCTTAGGAAGGCCTCGAAGATATCAGCACCTCTCCTTTATGGCAGCTTCCTCCAAACTCTGTGGCAGACTCTCCAGGGCTGACTGACAGGGCTAGTCTGGTGGCACACACAATCCCAGCACTTAGGAGGCAGAAGCAGGAAGAGCATGAGTTTGAGTCCAAGCTGGGCAACATAGTGAGACCCTTTATCAAAAAAAATTAATATATAAGGCACATGAGAAGATGGATTGTTTATCTCCAGCAGGGGAGAAGATGGACGTGTGATTTGCCTGAGGTCACTATCCTGGGGACAGTGTCAGTGTGGAGACTGCCTTGAGGGTTGGAAAGATAACACCAGTTGTCACTATGGAAGATACCTACCCAGAGCCACCCTTCTTCCTTGTTACCAGAGCCCAGTTTCATTCAGAAAAACACTACATTTGCCTCCTGCACTAAATCAGAACTGACTCCATTTGGGATGGCAAGCTTATTCCCACTGCCCTAGCTTCCCTGTGACTATGAGTGTCCATCTGACCCTTTTCTGGCCAATGACACATAAAGTCACCTGAGAGGCTTCCCTATAAGGGGTACAGGTGAGATATGGCCCCCATAGACTCATATGTTGAATGCTGGGCCCATAGAAGGTGGCACTATTAGGAGGTGTGGCCTCGTTGGAGGAAGTGTGCCACTGTTGGGGCAGGCTTTGAGGTCTCATACCCGCTAAAGCCATTATGGAGGCTCCTTCTGCTGCCTGCAGATCAAGATGTAAAACTCTCAGTCTGCCTGCATGCTGCCATGCCCTGTGTCTTAGTATGGGTGTCTATCGCTGTGAAGAGACACCATGGCCGAGGCAACTCTTATGAAGAAAACATTTCATTGAGGGTGGCTCCCTTACCGTTTCAGAGGGTCAGTCCATTAGCACGGCGTCGTGCAGGCAGACTTGGTGCTGGAGCTGAGAGTGAGTTCTACTACACCTTGCAGGCAACAGGAAGTTGACTGATACACTGAGTGGTGTCCTGAGTATAGGAAACCTCAAAGCCTGACCCACAGTGACACGGTTCCTCCAACAAGGCCACACCCACCAACAAGGCCACACCTTCTAATAGTGCCACTCCCTGTGAAGTTATGGGGGCAGTTACATTCAAACTACCACACCCTGCCATGATGATAATGGACTAAACCTCTGAAACTGTAAGCCAGCCCCGATTAAATGTTTTCCTTTATACGAGTTGCTGTGGTCATGGTGTCTCTTCACAGCCACAGACACCCTCACTAAGACATTCATTAAACACTCCCGCCCCACCCTCACACACAAATGCTTTGAATCTTCCTTGAATTCAGATGCCTGGAGTTATGTTACCTATCTTGTGACGATAAATTTCCAAGAACCAAGATAATAAGGAAAGGCTAAGGGGAGAGAAATTAAGAATAACTCTGGATACTTGACGAGACACTAGAGCTCACAGCCCTACCCTAGCATTTTTGCTTCAAATTCCTCAGCAAAATAATATATGGTTGAACATTTAAGCCCCTGTAGGTCAAGTTTTCTGACTGGTTGATTCAGTTGTATCTTCTAGTGCTCTTACTCACTCCAAGCTCCCACCTGGGTACCGAGAATTTCAAGAGGCATCCCTGTGAACTAGCCTGTGCACAGTAAAGTCAAGCCCCTCTGCTATTTCCTGTAAAGTTCTTTTGTACAACGGACCCCAGTAGACCCACCAAACTCTTCACAGAATGATTCACGGATAACCTTCCTGAAGGATCACCACACTTGTGGCTTTGACCAATCCCATACCCTAGGTGTCTCATATATTGTGTGAACAGCATTCTGGGCAAAGGCTGGGCATTTAGCCCTGCTTTAGTGGATAAACTCTTCCTAATAACTTGGTCTCACTCTTGCCTTTGAGGACAGAGAAGGAAGGCCTTGAATGCTTGAGCAAATGTATGGAAAACACCATGCACAGTGGCTGTAGCCCGTGGCTTTCTCAGTAGACAGCAGATCTGACCACAGCCATGATCATTATACAACACAAAGCTCCCTGTGAGCCCCATGTGTGCTTATGTGTTAAATCACTTGCTGGTTCTGCAGGGGTTCTTTGTACAACATAACAGTGTAACATACCAGAGGAGTGTACCCAGAGTCTTCGAGGCCCACCTGGTCCTGCAGCCGCCTTGCCCTAAATAGGCATACAAAGACTTATACTAATTATAAAACTGTTGGTCGGTGGCTAGGGCTTCTTACTGACTAGCTCTGTCTTAATTATTAACCCATTTCTATAAATCTATGTATTTCCACATGGTCTTGGCTTATCGGAGAATGCCCAGACAGACCTGCTACTCCTTTGGCGGCTACATGGCGCCTCCTTGCAGTGCCTCTCTGCTTCATTCCCAGAATTCTCCTCATCCCCTAGCCCTGCCTTTCTTCCTGTCTCTACCGGCTATTGGCCAAACAGTGTTTTATTCATCAACCAATAAGAGAAACATATGTACAGAAGGACGTCCCCATCAGAGGAGCCTGACTTTACTGTGTACAGTACACACACAGCGGTGATGGTGGTGACATGTGCGTGACGTGCTGTTATGGGTCCGTATGCCACAGCACACATGTGGGGGGTCAGAGGAAAGTTCTGGAAAGTTCCTTTGCTCCTTCTACCTTTATGTGGGCTTCGGGGACCAAACCTGGGCCAACAGTATTGCACAGTAAAGGACCTCAACCTACTGAGCCACCTCATCCATCCCCAGTTGACAGTCTTAACAGAGCAGTCCTGACCTCTCTAAGCAAGAAAGAAATTCTTCAGCTGATGGCCTTTGCATTGGCTTAAGCTTCACCCCTCCCCCACCCCGCTACCCCCGAGGCTCTAACCTGCTATCCCACTCTGCCAATGTTAGACACTTTCAGCCACAACAAGGACATGGGCCAATTTAGCCCTCCAAGTGTGTGTGTTATAGAGAAGAGAAGGTGAGACCTATCCCTTAGTCTGCAGTTCCTCCAGGCAGGGACGTTAAAGAAATCAGGACAATGTCCTCTTTCAGGAAGACTTGTGCAATAAGCCTCCTCAGCCCGGCAATAAATACCAGTAGTTCCTGAGCTGGTACACCAAGTACTGTGGGGTTATGAAGAGAGATAAACCAGCATGAAGGCAGCCAAGAGGAAACCCAAAATAGGAGTTTGGGAAGACAGCTTTGCATTCCACCCAGTTGGCCATGGTCTGTTGGGATAGTTCTGATCCTTGTACATGACAATGCCATTGTCCTCAAGGTAGGAGATGGGGCTGGGACTGGTGCTGATATTCTCCAGTGAAGAAGAGACAACCTACCCTGGACGGGATGGGCAAAGAGGTAGTACAGGGAACACCCCAAAGCCCGCATCCATTTAAAGACCACAGCATTCAGCTCCAAGGCAGCTGTTCCCTACACGCTCACGTGACTCCCCCTGAACACACTCCAAGCAGATCGCAGCTACAGATTCCGTGACCAGGTGGCCACAGCTGGGAAAAGGTGGCCCATCCTCAGCCTCCCATAGCTGGCGTTTCTCCCTCTTTAAATCCCATGCCCCAGGCTCCAGCACAGCTGCCAACTCTTACCTTCCTTTTTAACAGTCTCCCCGGAATCCCATCCCCATCCAAGTTTTCTATGACCACCCATTTGGATGAACCCCAATCTTGAGCCCACCTCTAATGGCTCTCCCATGTGTCTGGCCTGGGCTCCCCTGGATGGACACTCCCTGGGGGTGAGAGTGGCTAGCCTTTGTTCCTCAGCATGGAGTATATCAGGTAGGGAATAAATCTCACTGTGTAACCAGACTGCAGACACCTTACTGTGCTGAGGTAGCCTTGGCCTCTGCTTCTGTAAGATCATCCTACCCGCCCCACAACAGGATTTCCCATTTTGTTGGTTTTCTCACCACCCATTTCCATGTCGGTCCTGAGATGTGGGTAACGTCTCGAGATGCCCAGGGTTCTCCACTGCCTCCTATTTTCAAGATGTCTCCAAATCTTTCTTTCTCATCCCTGTCACCTGTTCTGTGTCTTTTCCTCACCTGGAACATGACATGTTGGGCAGTCATCCTTCCCACACTATAGTCATCTGTTTCTTCAACCAATAAATCATGAAACAAAGGGACCTGCCGTACTGATGTTAAGCCATGTGGAGGAGAAGGGAACCCCACAAATCTAAATATTCCTTTTTTATTTTTTATTTTATTTTATTTTGTTTTTTTGTTTGTGTGTTTGTTTGTTTGTTGTTTGTTTTTTGAGACAGAGTTTCTCTGTGGATTTGGAGCCTGTAGACCAGGCTGGAATTAAAGGCATGTGCCACCACCACCCGGATAAATATTCCCGTCTTATTTAAAGAGAAATCCTGCAGTGAGTGGGAGGTGGTGGGGTGCAGGGGAAGCCATGACAGTCCGTAACACCACCCCATGCAGTCATGAGCAAGTGATGTGGCCCTACTCAATCACAGCTTCCATCCCAAACTTGAAAGCTGAAGAACACCAAGAAGCAGGTTCATTTAGCACTCATCCAGGCTTCGGCTCCAGCTCATCGCTATCTGAGGCACTGCCAGCGAGTCCTAACCAGAAGACCACTCCTGAGGATGTCCAGGGCTGTGTTCCCTGCAGCCTGGCCTTCTGGTTGCCCCACTGGGTTCTCCAGCTTTCCATCAATTCTGGGAAATGGCCAGTATCCTCTTACGAATAAGTTCAACTATAGTCAGCTTTGGGGGGGGGTTAGAACCGAGAACCCCAACTGATGGTACCTGGCCTAGCTGTCTCAGAATCCCAGCACCTAGCAGGGTACCCGGTGTGGTGTGGAAAACAAATGAGAACAGGATGAAAGGAAGAGAGAAGAGGGGGTGGGGTGAGGGTAGGGGAGCCTTTCTCCCCTTTGGGAGTAGGGAGAGTGAGGGAAGAGAAGGAGACACAGTGCCCTCCCTCCCTGTCTGCATGTGGGAAATCCGCAATACCCGACATCCCATGGGCAATAAGCTATAACTCGAACATTTCTTAATACGCTGACATGACTCCAGCTCAACTCCCAGTGGGAGGGAGCTCAGGAGAAAAAGAAGGGCAGGTTCTGAGTCGTGGTGGCAGGGCAGATGAAGCAGAGGCGGAGGATCCGGGAAGACACAAAAATGGCGCCTGTTCAGTTCCCAGGCTTTATAGGAACCAGCTGAGAACAGAAACGGGTATCGTTTTCTGAATATCCCACTGGTGTGCCCTTTGACCCAGTAATTCCATTTCCAAGCAATCAGAAACAGATTTATGTATATAAATAACCAGGCTGATGTTACTGATAAGCAGGAAAAAATGGAAGTAACTTAAATGTCTAAAAATAAGATATGGCTGGGTGAAACGTCTCAGCAATGCAACAGAATATTAGGCAGGTATTAAAACGGCACTCACAAAACAGCTATGAGGACGTGTGATGATGTAAGACAAGCTACGTGGAAAACCATGTACACAGTGCTAAGCTTGGTCTCAGATAAAGGAAATGTGTGCATTAGGAGAAACCATCACACTCTTCAGAGAGGCTGTCTTGCCCTGATGAGGTTATGGCATTTTTCCTCCTGAGTTCTTGTCTATAATTTTCTACAATGAGTCCAGATCACCCTTTTTTGTTCCTTCTTTATGTTTGGTGTTGTTGTGTTGTTTTGTCTTGTTGGGGTTGGTGATGGGGGAAGACCTTCTTTATATATGTTTCTCTTATTGGCTGATGAATAAAATACACTGTTGGCCAATAGAGCAGGAATTGAATTCTGGGAAAGGTAGGCAGAAACAGACACCATGTGAGACCAGGAAGAGAGGAATGCGGGGCGTTCTCTGGTAAGCCAGGACCACGTGGAAATACATAGATTAATAGAAATGGGTTAATAATTAAGACAGAGCTAGCCTATAAGAAGCCCAAGCCACTGACCAACAGTTTTATAACTAATATAGCATGTGTGTGTTCATTTGGGGTTGAAGGGCGGCGGGACCCAGCCAGGACAAAGAACCTCCTCATTACAGGTTGTTTGTTTGTTTGGGTTTTTGTTTGGTTTGGTTTTGGTTTTTCGAGACAGGGTTTCTCTATGTAGCTTTGGAGCCTATCCTGGAACTCATTCTGTAGACCAGGCTGGCCTCGAACTCACAGAGATCCACCTGCCTATCCCTGGAATTAAAGGAGTGTGCCACCACCGCCCGGCTATTGTTTGTTTTTTGTTGTGTTGTTGTTTGTTTTTTGTTTTTTTATTGTTTGGTTTTTTTGTTGTTGTTTGTTTTTTGGTTTTTGGTTTTTTTGAGACAGGGTTTCTCTGTGTAGACCTGGCTGTCCTGGAACTCACTATGTAGACCAAGATGGCCTCAAACCCAAAGATCCATCTACCTCTACCTCCCGAGTACAAAATCACCTTCTTGATAAAGGAAAAAAGAAATAGAAAAGCAAAATGAAAGAACAAAAATTAAAATCAGGGGAAAACAATGTCATTATATTATAATCCCAAAAAAATAAAAGAAATGATTGTTTAAAAACTTGGAATCGGTGAACAGCACCAACATGCACCAAAGTACCGGATTTTGGCTTTGGATTCTCGGAAGTCTTAGCTGACCTGGGGCCTAAAGACTCCTCCCTTTCTATTTCAATATTTGTGTCTTTTCCTTGCCTCCTTCTGCCTCCAGTGAGAGTAGGACTGGGGCTGTCCCCGCTCCTGGACACAGACGTTTCCCCCATTGACCACCCCCCTCTCACCTCACACTCTCACCACTCTGCACAGACTAACCCTTGGACGATTCTTCTACTGGCCTCCTCTCTCAGGCAGGTGTGCTAACTGGACAGATGTCACAAACTCACTCATAGTACTTAGTATTTTTTATGATTTATAGTACTTTTATTTAGGGGTGTGTGTGTGTGTGTGTGTGTGTGTGTGTGTGTGTGTGTGTGTGTGTGTGTGTGTGTGTCCATATGTTGGTGATACTGGAGGCCAGAACAGGGCATCAAATCCCCTGGAGTTAGCGTTACAGGAAGTTGCAAGCCACATACATGGACAATGGGATTGAACTCCAGCTCTCCAGTTTTTTGAGAGAGCAGGAAGCGCTCTAAACTGCTGAGCCATCTCTCCAGCCCCTCATTCATAGTATTTGCAAGGAGGATGTTTTGGATGTGTTTGGCCCACCCACCACCTGAAGAGCCTGACATAACCACCCTTCATCTGCCCGAACCCACTGTCTCCATCTGGAATCTGTCTGGATGCTGAATACAAGCCGCAGGTGGGTTCCTTAACAGATCCAGGGTGTGGAGCTCTGAGAGAAGTGGGAATGGGGGTCCCACACTAAATTCATGCATTTTCTAACCAAATATAGAGTTGCTCTTCACTCGGGAAACAATGCAGCCTTTTGACTAACGCCGCTTTCTTCTCGAGACGATGTAATAAACGTTAGGACAAATCTCGTGCAATTTAACTGCCCATCATTGAGCAGTTACCGGGCCAAATTCAGCTCATCGTCAGTTCTGCTCCAGCTGGTTCTGGGTTGTACTGCTGGTGTTAATTGCCCCGATAACGAGCTTTACAACAGTAAAGGTTTCTCTCTTGCCAAGGGCTGGATTAAACTCAGGGTTTCCTCTAACATCTACAAGGTCCTACGCAGAATCTGAGACACGGAGAAGCTAAACTCTCTGGCCCAAAACTCTACTGTTCTCACACAGATCCATTCTATGAGACAAGGAAGACGCGGTTCGCTTGACCTTTTTACTGCATCTGCTTACTTGTTTTGTGTGTGGGGGGGGGGCACACACAAGCCACAGCCCGATATGTGGAGGTCAGAAGACAACCTGTGAGAATCAGACCTCTCCTTCCACTGTGGGGATGCTGGTGATTGAACTCAGGTTGTCGCACTTGGTGACAGGTGCATTTACTGGCTGAGCCGTCTTTCCAGGCTGAGATATGACTCTTAACTGTTTCCAACTAAGTGCCAGCCCTCAACTTCTGCTCGATTGCTTGCTTCTCCACTGTGACTGTTAAAATGAATTGCTCCAAAACCTTCAACATTCTTCCCCACCAGCACCTCAAGACAGGGCTTCTCTGTGTAGCCCTGACTGTCCTGGAACTCACTCTGTAGACCACGCTGGCCTCAAACTCACAAAGATCCGCCTGCCTCTGCCTCCTGAGTGCTGGGATTAAAGGCGTGCGCCACCACAGCTTCAACACTCTTATGTGTGACTAAGGCTTATTTTTTCAACTAGTCCATCTGTGTCGTCACCTAATGTGATCCTTGGTTATTATTTGTATAGCTCTTAGAAACTTTTCAATGTGCCAGTCTCCTTCCCTGAAAACAGAATGGCGTGTGTATGTTGTATGTGTCTGCATGCGTGTCCACATGTGTAAAGCCATGTGCAGTGTGTATGTTTGTATGCATGTCCACATGTGTAAAGCCATGTGCAGTGTGTTTGTATGCATGTCCATGTGTGTAAAGCCATGTGCAGTGTGTGTGTTTGTATGTGTGTCCACATGTGTAAAGCCATGTGTAGTGTATGTGTTTGCATGTGTGTCCACGTGTGTAAAGCCATGTGCAGTGTATGTGTGTTTGTATGCATGTCCACGTGTGTAAAGCCATGTGTAGTGTGTGTGTTTGTATGTGTGTCCACATGTGTAAAGCCATGTGCAGTGTATGTGTTTGCATGTGTGTCCACGTGTGTAAAGCCATGTGCAGTGTATGTGTGTTTGTATGCATGTCCACGTGTGTAAAGCCATGTGTAGTGTGTGTGTTTGTATGTGTGTCCACGTGTGTAAAGCCATGTGCAGTGTGTTTGTATGCGTGTCACATGTGTAAAGCCATGTGCAGTGTGTGTTTGTATGCATGTCCACGTGTGTAAAGCCATGTACAGTGTATGTGTTTGCATGTGTGTCCACGTGTGTAAAGCTATGTGCAGTGTGTGTTTGCATGCATATCCACATGTGTAAAGCCATGTGTAGTGTATGTGTTTGCATGCATGTCCACATGTGTAAAGCCATGTGCAGTGTATGTGTTTGCATGTGTGTCCATGTGTGTAAAGCCATGTGCAGTGTGTGTGCTTGTATGCATGTCCACATGTGTAAAGCCATGTGCAGTGTGTGTGTTTGTATGTGTGTCCATGTGTGTAAAGCCATGTGTAGTGTATGTGTTTGCATGCATAGCCACATGTGTAAAGCCATGTGCAGTGTGTGTTTGTATGCATGTCCACGTGTGTAAAGCCATGTACAGTGTATGTGTTTGCATGTGTGTCCACATGTGTAAGGCCATGTACAGTGTGTGTTTGCATGCATGTCCACGTGTGTAAAGCCATGTGTAGTGTATGTGTTTGCATGTGTGTCCACGTGTGTAAAGCCATGTACAGTGTATGTGTTTGTATGTGTGTCCACATGTGTAAAGCCATGTGCGGTGTGTGTTTGTATGTATGTTCACGTGTGTAAAGCCATGTGCGGTGTGTGTTTGTATGTATGTTCACGTGTGTAAAGCCATGTGCGGTGTGTGTTTGCATGCATATCCACATGTGTAAAGCCAGGGGTCAGCATCTTGCTCTATCACTCACCATCCTAGGTCCTTAATCTTTATTTATTCATCTATTTATTTGTCTTCTGTACATGCCTGAGTGCATGGATGCACACTGTGTGTGCAGCCCTAAGGTAAAAGACAGACTCTGGCCTCCTGAAACTGAAATTACAGGCGGTTTCAAACTGTGGGTACGCGTGATGAAGGTGCTGGAAGCCAAACTGAGGTCCTCTGCAAGGCTACCAAGTGCGCTCAGCGGCTGAGCCATCTCTCCCCATCCACCCTGGTTTTGGTTTTGTTTTTTTTTGTTTTGTCTTGTTTTTTTTGGTTTGTTTGTTTTTGGTTTTGAGACAAAATCTCTCACCAGGATACGGCCAATAAAACCCTGCTGTTTTACCTTTCTGCCCCACCCAATGCTGGTGTTCACTAACATGCCACCACACCCTGCTTTTTAAGTGTGCAGTTGGGGCCCAAACTCAGGTCCTCGAGCTGGTGCAGCCAGCACTTCACTGACCATGCCACATGCCTGGCCTCAAAACGTTTCGGTTTATAAACGTCTTCCTAGAGTACCATCGCTTCTGGGAAACAGTGAGACGGCGGAGAGTTAGTCACTGTTGCTTTGAGTACAAATGACTTACTTATCCTCTTGAAGCGTCAACTAGAAGCCGCCCTGAAAAGTTCAGATGCAAATCTTCCCACCCCAACTCCGCTCTGCAGGGACGGCGGGCAGGGTGTACTTGTGCTCAAGGCCATGTGGGAAAATAGGCTCCCATGGGGAGATGGGAAACCTCAGAAAACTGCAAAGAGCCCAGATGGCATCAATGAAGACGCGGTCAGACCTGCTTCAAGACATCCGCTCTGGGCAAGAAGTTGTGTGCAGCAGTGTCTTAATAATGCATATTATGGTATGTTATTTAAGTCTATATGTGTGTTAACACAAATATGGACCCTTCTCCTTTCTTATCTTAAACTTTGCTGCATGTTAACTCTATATTTACTACATTTTTTTAAAGTAAAAGAAAACATAAAAGGTTTTAAATACATCAATCAAGAGCCAAAAGAATGTTCAAGTCAAAGGAGATACGCTGGCTTCCAGGAGCTCTGATTGGTTCGTTTCAGTAGAAACCAGCAGTTGGGAGGGGGGGTTGGGTGGACAACTGAATAGTTGATAGCTTTGAGCTATGAGGAACTAAGGCATCTTGTCACTCCATTAACTCCCTGTCCCTTAGCGTCCCTCACGGGACGTTCCCTGCCTTCTCTCTGGCCATACTGACTCATTGGTCCCCTTGGGATGGATACTTTCTTCTTCAGCCACCCCTGTTGTGTTGCTGTTTCTCTCACGCTGATGGAGGCAGAACCCCAGTGTCCTGCCACCAACGACTTCTCAGAATTTGTGTTTCACCTTAAAAGCCCTCCTGGCTTTGTTTCTCTGTTCTATATTGTGTTATTTGTCTTAACAAAAGTAAGTGAATTTTCTAGATGCTAAACACTTAGGAGATAGGCAGACTCCCTTGCAGGCAGACAGACAGGGAGAGGGACCATGGCTAGGTAATAAAGATGGCGGATTTCCAATATGGCCAGCTTCTTCAACCTCCTGACTTGAGACAAAAGCCCCGGAGGCTTTTCCCTCCTAGCAGCAGGCCCCTGCTGATGGACTGACTCAACAAGTTCAAGACTCCATCAGGACATGTCACTCAACAGTTCTGGAACAACCAACCATCCAGCTTTCTTCAAATTGACCAACCCTAAGTTAGGAGAGGAAAACTCTTCAGAGGCTTTAAACCCCAGGCCTGGAGAAGAGATTAGATTCTTCAGCTCCCTGGTTCACCCTCTGTGGAGGGCCTGCTGCCTCTGTGTGTGTGTGTGTGTGTGTGTGTGTGTGTGTGTGTGTGTGTGTGTGTGTGTCTCCTCACCCCCAGTGAATACCTTCCTTCAACTGCTGGCTCCCTCCACGGTGTTTGAGAGTTCTCTGCTGCTACCTTTGCGTTTCCAGGTTTTTCTGCTTTTTCGTTCTTTAGCTGGCAGAGAAAATGAACCTGATCTAGACCCTGAAACTGTATTGAGTTAAGGCGCCCAGGTTTCTTACATGTGTACTCTCAGCCACAGTCCCAGATATAAAGAAGAGGATGGCCATTCTCTCACTTTGCTGAAAGAGAGTATTTCCAGGAGACTGGCCGAAGTTCAAGGAGTTTGCTCACAGGATCACCGGACTCTAGAGTCGGCCTTTGTAACCCAGCCTTTTGAGTGTACGGAGTGTACTGGTGTACTGTACTCAGCCCAAGACTAAGCAAGCCTTCTCCAGCCCCTGTGTGGAGCAGACGATGGGGGGTGTCCTTCTGTATATGTGTTTCTCTTATTGGCTGATGAATAAAGCACTGTGGCCAATAGAGGCAGGAAGATAGGCAGAACTAGGAGACGAGTGGAATTCTGGGAAAGTAGGCAGAGAGAGACCAGAAAGAGATGCCATGTAGCTGCCAAAGGAGTAATAGGTCCGGGCATTCTCTGGTAAGCCAAGACCATGTGGAAATACATAGATTAATAGAAATGGGTTAATAATTAAGACAGAGCTAGCCAATAAGAAGTCCTAGCCAACAGCCAACAATTTTATAATTAATATAGCATCTGTGTGCTTATTTGGAGCTGAGGAGGGCAGGACCTCAGGCGAGACAAGAAAACCCCAGCAACAAGCATCTTACACTCCTCCCCTAACGAATTCCAGGCTGTGACTCCCAGCAGAATTTTAGCAAAGAGAACCAAGCTATTGTTATCCAACTTGGGGGTGACAACTTGTGCCCCAAGTCAGGTGTAGTCCTCAATAAGCCAATTAAAGAAGTTAAAGTAGAAATCAGAAAAGAGAGATTTATTCAGTGTGGCCATCTTGGAACCACTGAACCCTCAAGTCAACCTGAAGTGTGAGCAAAGTTTAAATGGAGAGCAGTCCCGTAAGGTGTGGTCCCACTCACCATTGACCCAACCTTATCTGGGCTTCAGATTCATCCTGTGAGTGTCTGACTCGTAGTTGGAGCTGTGTGGCTTCTTTTCCTGGAGACAAGTTCCCCCTCTGGCTGGGGCCTTTTCCTTTCCCCCAGCATGAGATTCATGAAAATTCCAGTTTCTTTGGGGTCCATTGTTCCAATAGTCTTTAGCATTTCCTTGTCTGCCAGGCCTGTGATATTACCTGCTCTGTTTACTGGTCAGATCGGTGTTAGGTCTCACAGCCGGTCCAAATATTCAAAAATGAACTTAAACTGGACTGCAAGATTTCTGGCAGTTGGATGAAAGCCAGCATTCCTCAGGAACTTGTGAAACACAAAGTCCCATCTGCCAAGAGGAGTCATTTCCCTTAACTCTGGCAGAAGGGACACATGGCTCCCCGTGTCTATCAAAGCCCATGCTGCCTCCAGGCCCCTTAGGATCAGGAGTACCTGTTGTACATGTCAAAGTCCATGCTAGCATCCCTTATTGCCTCCTCCCCTACCCTAAACTCCCCGCAGCTCACAGGTGGGAGTATCTCCCACCCACAGATACTCATCCTTTTTTTTTTTTTAATTTATTTATTTATTATGTATACAGCATTCTGTCTGCATGTATGCCTGCAGTTCAGAAGAGGGCACCAGATCTCATTACAGATGGTTGTGAGCTACCATGTGGTTGCTGGGAATTGAACTCAGGACCTCTGGAAGAGCAGCCAGTGCTCTTAACCTCTGAGTTATTTCTCCAGCCCCGCTACTCATCCTTCTTATAACCTAGCTCACTATTTTGTCTTACCCTGACTCTCATTTCCCTTCCTATCCTGTCACTATGTTTTCTCTTATTATCGCCACTCCTCTTTCCCACTCCCTAGCCCTGGTCATGTCCAGTCTTCTGTGTTCAGTCCACTTCTTGCTCTCTCTGCTCTGGACTCTTCCAGATGCCTCTGGCTGTTTCTCTCTCTCTCTCTCTCTCTCTCTCTCTCTCTCTCTCTCTCTCTCTCTCTCTCTCCCTCTCTCCTACAATAAAAACATTAACCATATTATGGAGAGCATGTCAGCAGTTTCATTACTGCAGCCCCTGCATACAACAGGCTTCTGAGATTATACTTTAGAAAAATTTCTCTTAGCAGGAAAGTGTTGCTGGAGTTTTCTTGTCCCGCCTGGTCCCACAGCCACCTTGCCCCCAAGAAGCACACAAAGACTTATATTATTTATAAAAACTGTTATATAAAGCCCTATGGCTAGGGCTTCTTATTGGCTAGCTCTGTCTTAATTATTGACCCATTGCTATTAATCTATGTATTTCCACGTGGTTTTATCTTATCGGAGGCAGGTCCAGACCTGTTACACCTACCTTGGCTACATAGCATCTCTTCGAGGTGTCGCTCTCTGCCTGTCTTTCCCAGAATTCTCCTCGTCTCCTAGTCCTGCCTGTCTTCCTGTCTCTATTGGCCAAACGGTGTTTTTTTATTCATCAACCAATAAGAGAAACATATATACAGAAAGACATCCCCCATCAGGAAAGAAAGATAAGCAGGTTGTGGTGGCACAATCAGGATAGGATTTGCTGAAGAAGACAGCAGCAGGAGGATCATGAGTTCCAGGTCATCCTGGGCTACACATTTAAAGAGAAAAAGAAAGAAAGAAAGAAAGAAAGAAAGAAAGAAAGAAAGAAAGAAAGAAAGAAATGTAGGAGCCTCTATTTCAGAATCAGATTTCCTTGGGATTTTTAATCTGCTCTTATTAAAGGATTTCATGTTTCAAATGTGAGAGACAGTCTTAAATATAGAAATCTATTTCAATAATGACTCGTTTAAATCATCCTGACTGACTTTGCAAAAGACAGTGAAGTTAAGGATTTGTAAGACGAAGGACAAACTGTGCCCACTGAGACTGTCAGCAATGCTGGGCTTTGCTTGGCAATGTTTTTAGGGTATGGTGATGAGGACTGGCAAGACCTCAGGAGATAAAGGCGTCTGCTGCCAAGCCTGGGGACCTAAGTTCGATCCTCAAAACTCCGTGGTGGAAGGAAAGAACCAGCTCCTAAAAACTATCTTCTGACCGACAAAGAGACACAGTGCCCCAAGCATGCATTCACACTCACGCAGAAATATTGCTCTTAATTCAATGAAGTCGCACTGTTGAATGCTGCAGTGCTGGGATTAGCCATGAAATGTCAGAGACACGGAGAACATTCTGGTGGGTTTTATACATCATACCTCAGACTTGTTTTTGGAGGCTGAGATTCTTTCTGTCTTCCCAGATGCTGTCTGTCAGCTCCTTCTTTATTTATATGCCATAAATACACAATCTGAGAAGGGCCAGAACTAGACACGTTCTTCCCAGAATTGGGGCAGAAGTTGGACTTTTACCCAGTTCTACACCTGATTCTGTTGAAAATTCATTTTTGGAGAATTTCTGTAGAATAAGACTTTTTATCTTTATATTTCCCTTTAAAAAGTGACCAGGAGAAGCAGACCACAAAATCCCTCCAGCATCTTTCTCCTTGGGGTCAAATCTCCACGGTCCTGTGTGTCACTGGTGCCATAGTGATGCCTGAGGAGGGCAAGCCAAAGTGATCCACGCTCCTGTGTGTCATTGGTGCCATAGTGGTGTCTAAGAAGGACAACCCAAAGTGGTAAGAAACAAAGTATTCCTGCAACAGTTTGAGAGACAGAAATGTGACTGTCAGTTTTGTAGCATCTCCCCTTTGACAGCTAGCTCCATGTCAGGAGCTATATAACACAGAGCAGAGAAGGGACCTCATGCCCTATGCCAAAAGCAAAATACAAGGACAAGCACCAGTTAAGTGACATGCCACAGCAGAAGGGAACCCAGCCCACTTCAGCCTGGTGAGATCAGACAAGTGGAAGATCACACCACCATGAGAAAGAGTCTTGGAGACAAGGGCATCCATTTTAAGATGTGTAGTGGTTTTGAACACCAGCTTCCTCAATGCATGAGCTCTAAAACTTGCCCAGTATAAACTTCCCCAGAGCAAAACCAACAATTAAGAAACAAGCAGGATTGTTTGCATCACAAACGCTAAAAAGAAATAACACAGACAGGTGTAATAGAAAGTGACGAGGGAATGCTACAAAGAAACAGGAAAGACGATGGAGCTGAGCGATGAACAGAAGGGCCATTCCCTCCAGGCAAATATGGGCACACAGACTGCCTGGGAAGAATAAGGACTGACTGAGATAAAGTGTGGAAAATCTTAGTACCGGACCAGACACAACAAATGGAGGTTACCCAACAGATGTGGGCAGCCATGATGATTCAGTGTGGAAAAAAGTCCCTGAGTCAGGTCATAGGGAAGCCGGGAGAGGAAGCGTGCGAGCGTTTGAGAGTGGACTGCACAGCCTTGACCACAGAAACCGGACTGAACAAAAGATGGGGGCGGGGAGGCTGGCTCAGCTGTAGATAAACGGAAGCCTCACACAATGATGCTGGGAGTGAAAACTAGTCTAGCCTCTAAGGAAATGGGTACGGGGCTTAAAAATCAAAACAAAATAAAACAAAAACTAGACATAGACATATAACCCAGATAGAGTACCTTCGGCTTTAACACAAAAGCGAAGGTGTGGAACCAAGCTAAGTGCCCAAGAACAGAGGGAAGAATACAGAAAGGGTGATAATTTTACTCATGAAGAAATGAAGTTATATCATTCGTGGTAGAACATGTACAACTCGAGATAGTTGTGTTAGATAAAATCAGCCATTCTCAGAAAGATAACTGTCATATGATTTCTCTCGATTGTGGCCCTAGATTTTATATAATCACATGAAATCGTGTGTGTGTGTGTGTGTGTGTGTGTGTGTGTGTGTGTGTACATTGAACAAAAGTACAAGTGACATTGTCTAGGGGAACAAAGGGGAAAAACGAGAGAGGGAGGGGATGAAGGGGGCAGGGGAGTTGGGGTACAGGATGAGATGCTCTGTGTTTTGCGTTGTTTTTTGTTTTGTTTTGTTTTTTAATTCTTTGCTCTTTGGGGACCCGCCATCCAGCTTCCAAATAAATACATGGAGACTTATTTTTACTTATAAATGCCCGGCCTTCGCTTGACTTGTTTCTGGCCAACTTTTCTTAACTTAAATTATTCCATGTACCTTTTGCCTCTGGCCTTTGACCTTTCTCTATCCTATATTCACTTCGTTCCTTGTTACTCGGTGGCTGGCTGGGTGGCTGGGTGGCTGGTCCCTGATGTTCTCCTTTTCTCACTCCTCCCTCAATCTCTTAACTCAGTCTTCTGTTCATTCTCTCCGCCCACCAGCCCCACCTGTCCTCTCTCCTGCATTGCTATTGGCCGTTCGGCTCTTTATTGGACCAATCAGGCGTTTCAGGCAGGCAAAGTAGCCCAACTTTACAGAGTTAAAGGCAACATGAAACATCATTGCAGCATGAAACAAATGTTCCAAAGCACAAATGAATGTTACACATCTAAAATAACCCACAACAATGCTCACTATACAATGTATACCTTTATTAATTTGGGTTTTTTTTTAATGATTAAGGAAAGGTGGTGGGGAAGGGAGTCTTAGGAACCCTAGAACCTGTGCTCTGTCTACAAGGAATGGCTGGAATGCACCCACACCCTCAATTAGCTAGGCGGCTATAACTTGAGAACACCACATTTGCCTGCCGGGGCATTCCTCTTGATTCACTCAACCCATGCACCACCTGCCTTCTGCCCAGGTGTCCTGGTCTCCTAAGCAGTGTGTCAGCAACCAAGACCCGGAAGAGTTGCCTCACCTTCCCGCACCGCAGACGTGGGTACAAGACCAGACAAGCTCTGAGGCTCTACCGTCGGTTCGCAAAAGCTTGATGGAAAACTCTGCGTCCCCTACCCAAAAAGTCACTTTCCACGTCAGTCCGCTCTCCCACACGCCCACAGATGGCGTGCATGGAGTATAATGAGAAAGAAGAGACATCTTCCAAGTCCACTCACCCTGGAAATTTATGGGGTCACAGATACCACAGTGGGGATGTCCCCACAGCCGGAGAAGGCTTCAGTGTACACAGGGTTCTCTGACTGTTGAAGGGATGGGGGCGGGATGAAAGAATTTGTGAGGGAGATGAGAAAGATAAAGTAGCCATGGTATTGTTACCTTGGGGTTGCTGGTGGAGCAGGCCCTGTTTGTCACAGAGCAGGACATTAGAGCGAGTCCTAGGAAGCAACTCTACTCCTATCAAAAGGACAGTAATCCAATGCACTGGTGGTCCAGCCGCCACCACAGACCACAGCAGAACCCAGGAGACTCAGCGGTGTCACGGCCACTTAGAAGCTGCTTTCCAAGTCTTTGTTGTAGTCAGTTTTCAGAGGACACAATGACAGCTTAAAGGGGCCCCAGGGGCCCTGCTCTTGTACCAGTCAAAGCCTGTGAGCCTTGGAGATGTCTTCTATTTTCAGAGAACACAAAATCCTACCCATGACAAAAATAAAAGAATCTCACAAGATGCCCAATCCCAGCACAGGGATTCCAAAGCTTGGGATGGTTTGTATTTGTGGACAACGATGAGTTCTTTTCTTCTGAAAACTTTTATAAACACTGTAAGACCATTCTCCACACTTCTCCCCATTGTGACCCCCAGTCCCCTACTTAAGCTTCCTCATTTGGGCCTGATTTCACTAGGCTGGCAAGATGGCTGTGGGTAAAGGTCTCTGCTGCTGAGCCTTATAACCTGAGTTCGATCTTGGGACCCACAGGGTAGAGAGAGAGAACCGACTCACATAAATTGTGTGCAGTCCACCCTAGTGTACAGGCACATGCCCCCCTATACACACGAAAAATAAATAAAATCAATAATTTTTAAAAACAAATAAACATCCAGTTGGGCGATGGTGGTGTATGTCTTTAGTCCCAGCACTTGGGAGGCAGAGGCAGGGGAATCTCTGTGAGTTCAAAGCCATGGTCTACAGAATGAGTTCCAGGACAGGCTCCAAAGGTACACAGAGAAACCCTGTCTTGAAAAATCAATAATTAACTAATGAAACATCTATGAAGATGTCTCAGATACGTAAGATTTTGCACCCCATCTACATGCCCCGTGACCCCCAATGCCTCATCTTTTATAATTGCTTTAACTCCTCTATGTTCCTTAAGGGAGAAGCTGTTTATTCACTGTTATAACCCAGGACCCCAAGAGCGCCAATAACTTGTTGATTATCTTAACCATGGCAGGACCAGACCCCAGCATCTCTGAGCTCACATGGTAGGCAACTCACTCTCTAGGATATTTATTCTCCAGCAGACTCTACCCCTGAAATCTCTCTCTCTCTCTCTCTCTCTCTCTCTCTCTCTCTCTCTCTCTCTCTCTCTCTCTCTCTCTCTCCACCCCCCACTGTCAAAGGATTCATGTGACTCAAGAGATCTGGATAATGCCAGTTCACTCCAGAGCCAGCCAGCTCCTCTCTACAGCCTGGGCACCAGGCCATCTCCTTCTCTCCCTCCATTGGCACAAGAGGCCCAAACGCAGCCAGGAAAACAGTCCTGGGACTAGCTGTCCTTTCTAGGCCCTTGGGACTAAGAGCCTAAAATTCTGATGGAGGGAGACAAGCTTGCAGTCCACTCGCTCCCTGATGGCACAGGGCCCTTGCCCTCCCTCCCTCCCTGGGCCCATCGGATTTTGCTCTCATTCACCTGGCTCCCTACCTCCATTCTAAGCTTAATCTAGACTTTTGAAAGCGATTTTTTTTTAATAGAGTGTGGCTACCATCTTTGTAAATCTATGCCAAGTTTACTACAACCCCTAGGGTGTACCACCTGCCTGAAAGGGATCCTGAGGTCTATGTTGTTGTCGTACAGCCTTACCCCCTCAAGTAGGATTGATTATTGGAGCCTGCATGAAACACTAAAGCCATTTGAAATGATCACCTAGAAGCTGGGACCCAGCGAGTCTTTCCCTAAGTCGGTCCTTTAAGTGAGGTGGTAACTAAGGAGTTGGGTGATGGCTTCTGTCACCTCCTAAGTATGCTGGGAAGTACGGAAGGCTGGCTAAGAGAAGAAAAGGAAGTAGAGACAGGTCCACAACGTGGGTGTGTTTTTCCATGCCTCTTTCTGTGGTCCAGTCACGCTCCTTCTCATTGCCATCTCTTCAGCCCCTACCCCGTCTGCACTTAGACCTCTCCTGAGTCGAACAGGAGTTTTTATACCTCTGGTCCAATGGTGAAGAAACAAAAAAAGACACGACCGATGCGCATATCTTCTTCAAGCATGCAATATAATTAAGCAAGCAATGACGAAAGCAAATCCGTAAATACAGACCCGTTCCACTCTTACGGAAGAAAGGGGTGGGTGATTTTTAATAATGTTTTTGTTTGTCCTATGAAATTGCTGCTGTTAGATTTCTGCTTAAATTAAAGACGTGATCTATGGAACATGAACCATGGAGGGTACATTAAACAAAGTTTACTCCAGGTAGGGGAGAGGGAGAGTGGGGGAGAGAGAAACAGAAATGGAAGGACAGAGCAGGGCGTAAGAGTAGGAGAAGAAAGGGAGAGAGGAGAGGGGAGGAGAGGAGAGGAGAGGAGAGGAAGAGGGGAGAGGGGAGGAGAGGAGAGGGGAGGGGAGGGGAGGAGAGAAGAGGGGAGGAGAGGAGAATAGAGGGGAGGGGAGGGGGAGGAGGAGGGGAGGGGAGGGAGGGGAGGGGAGGGGAGGGAGGGGAGGGGAGGGGAGGAGAGCATAAGTGTCCGGGGTCTGTCTTTTAAAGGCATCCCCTACACCTGCGCAGACTCAGTCCCCATGGAACCCTAGGCTGACCGGGGTCCTCCTGAGTGGATTCTGCCAGGTGGCAGGGCAGGCCAGCACAATGCCTGAGCCTTTCAGTCACATAGCCATAAAAATGTATTTTGATCTCTCAACTCCCACCATTCACTCAACTTCACACCTTCACTCTTTGAGATGTCACAACAGCCAGAGGAAGTCGCTTACCGGTGTCAGCTGCACCCGGACGTCCCCCGGTAAACAATGAACAAGACTAACCCTGGCGTGTGGCTTTTACTGAGGGCCGCGGTGTCAATTCTTCTGTGACAGCAGAGTTCAAGTTACAAACGAGCATCACTGAGCGCAGAGCTGGGAAGACCAGCACTCAGTGGTCTTTCAGCTGGTTTAAGTTGGCTCCAGCTCAAGGCTGGCCACAGCAGGGACCCTGAGTGAGGTCACCCAGGAATTCTAAGCATCAGCCACACTTAATTTCTGACATCTGAGTAAGTAGCACTTCCTGTTCACTAACATTCTAGATGTGAAGGGGGGAAGGGTGTTTAAACCAATCGGCTCCCTCTACTAACTGAGGAATTTGCCTCCATCCCTGGAGAAGCTGCCACAGGAGAAGTGATAGGAGTTGGGGGTTGAAGGATCTGAGGGAAAGCAGTCGGCAGTCTCTCTCCCTGCCCCTTCCCCTCCTGTGTGTGTGTGTGTGTGTGTGTGTGTGTGTGTGTGTGTGTGTGTGTGTGTACGCACGCAGGATCTGGTGCAGGCATGTGTACTTGAACTTGTGTAAAGGCCAGTGGTCAAAATCAGTGTTTTCCTCTCTCTCCACCTTAATCGTTGAGACAGATCTCTCACTGAACCTTGAGCTAGCCAGCAAGCTCCGGGGACCCTCCTGTGCCTGCTTCCCTGAGGCTAGGAACGCAGGTGCATGCTGTCATGCCTGGCTTTTTACAGATTCTAGGGATCCGAATTCAGGTCCTCGTGAGTGCACAAGCAATTTCCCGACAGAACCATCTCCCCAGATCCCAGAATCCCTTTAAAAAGGAACCTTTGAAGTTATTGCCGGGAAGTAGAGAACACTGTCCTCCAGGTTTCCGTAGGTCTGTCCACATTTCTCACTCTGCTTTCCTGTGCTTTTGGAGTGTACTTGGGTTTAAAGAGGGTACAGCAGCAAAAAGATAGATAGATAGGTAGATAGATAGACAGATGATAGATTATAGATAGATAGATGATAGTCAGACAGACCATAGATAGATAGATAGATAGATAGATAGATAGATAGATAGATTATAGATAGATAGATAGATGATAGATAGACAGATGATAGGTAGATAATAGATAGACAGACAGATAGACAGATGATAGACAGATGAGAGATAGATAAAAGAGGGTACAGCTAAGTTCTGAACACAGACTCTAGTGCAGTGGTTCTCAACCTCTGGATTGTGACCCCTGTGGGGATTGAACCACCCTTTCCCGGGGATCCTGCATATCTAATATTTACATTATGATTCATTAACCTAACAAAACTACAGTTACGAAGAAATAACGCAATAATGTTATGGTTGGGGTCTGCACAGAACTAGTATGTCTGAGAACCACTGCCCTAGGGCATTGTAGAATAAAGAAGAGATTGCAACAATCGCGTGGGTTCCAATCAGAATCCAGTCAGGCTGGTTGCAAACATGATGGGTGACATATTTTTTGACCTCCCTGTGCACTGCATGGAATCCGGAGCACAGAGCATCTGTTCAGACACGGGGCACACATTTCCCACTCCACCACCTCTGTAGTTCGGATGGTTGATCAAAAATCTAGATATTCCCCAGGAGAGCCTGGCACCTCCCAGCCCTCTGGCAAACCTAACAGAGACAAGTGTCCGTCGGAAGACTGGGTATTTCTTTCTGTGATTCTAAATCACTACAGAATACATCGGGTACCAGCTGTGTGCCAGTCCATTCAACAATTAGTTATGGTGATTGTCGTACCCAAATTCTGAACCCCCCAAATCACCAAAAGACCCTATCAGATGCAAAAGCATCTTTAATTAATTAAGAAATTAACTGTATTAACTCGGGTCCTCTGTCTGTCCGACACAGCGGGTGGAGCAAGAAGGGCCCAGAGGGACCCAGGGGCAAGGAATTTATTGGGGTTGAGCAAGGGGAGTGTCTGGGGTCCGAAAGAGTCTCAAGACTGGTGTGTTTCTGTTTGGATGACCTGTCTCGTGTTGACTGGTCAACTGCAGCTGCAGCCAGGTTGCTATGGCCGATAGGCCCTCCCAGAGCCGTTGCTATGCTCTACACTCCACTGTTGCCGTAAAGTACATCCAGAGCCCACCAGCTAACTTCTGATTGGCTCCTTCCCATATGGAATGTATCTGGCTTCCTAGTGATTGGGGCAAGGTCCAGCAAGGTCAAAAGCCCAGCACATGTTGCCTAAAGTTTGCCCGAGGATTCAGAAAGCAAAGCCAGCCACAAGCTATAGAGACCAGGTAGTGGTGGCACACACCTTTAATCCCAGGACTCAGGAGACAGGCAGATTGGTCTCTCTGAGTTCAAGGCCACCCTGGCCTACACAAGAATGAAGAGTAAAAGAGCTCATGCCTTTGATCCCAGAACTTGGGATCACACACCTTTAATCCCAGCATTAGGGGGCTATAAAAAGCAGAGTCTCAAGTGGAGATTGATTCTCCAGCCACGCTGAGGACAGGCAGCAGTCTGAGGCTTGGTGAGAGACAGGATCAGCCCTTTCAGCTTGAGGTAGAGTTGAGAGTTAGTGACTTGGCTATTTTGCTTCTGTGCTCTTCAGCTTGAAGCTTGAACCCCAAAATCTGTGTCTGGATCTTTCATTATTCATGTTACAGTTAGTATGCACCCTTTCAGGGGTGCACTGGTAAGGAAAACAAGCTCTTCTGTCTCCCTAAGGCAAGAGGACAGATCCAGAGCAAAATGAAAGAACAAGGAGCATCTCAGCTCTGGGCAGGAAAGACAAACACGCAAATAACAAGAGTTGTTCAGATGGAGAGACAGATACTCCATGGGCTAAGAAAGGGGGCTCATGGCCGGGTGGAGGTGGCGCACACCTTTAATCCCAGCATTCTGGAGATGGAGGCAGACAGATCTCTGTGAGTTCAAGGCCAGCCTGGTCTACAGAGTGAGTTCCAGGCCAACCAGGGTTACTCAAAGAACCAAAACCAGGCTGTCTCAAAAAGCAAAGCAAAATAACAACAGAAAAAAAAAAAAAAAAGGCTCAGACAGCCTGCACAATAAATAGCACTCCAGAGTGGAAATACCCAAGCACCCACACAGTGACCTGGAACAGACTTGGGAGGGAGCAAAGAGCAGAAATATACAAGCAAGTCTCCATATCGTCTTATGGGTAAAATCATAGGATTATCACTAAAATAAACCTGACTGATCAATAGTACTGGTTTTATTTTGGCAAAACTAAAGTACTTATAAGTTTAAATAAAAGTAACTATACTCGGGGGCTGGGGACAGAGCTCGGTGGGTGGGAGGACTTGCTGTGTGAGCGTTAGACCTGAGTTTCTGACTTTGAGTCCCCAGCACCCACAGGAAAGAGCCAGGCATGGCCTGCACATCTGTAACCACATCCCCGGGAAGGCATAAGACTAGTGAATGATCCTGGAGCTTGCTGGCCAGCCAGCGTAGCCACATCAGTGAGCGTGAGCTCAGAGAGAGACGCTGCTTCAAGGCAATACTGCAGAGAGCAATAGAGGACGACAGCATGAAAGGCCTCCCTCAGCACGGGCACTGGTGGGTGTCTGCATAGGCTCATTCATTCACACAAGCACACACAATCTTTTTTTGCGGGGGGTGGTGGATGGGGGGTTGGGGGTTGGGGGTTCAAAACAGGGTTTCTCTGTGGCTTTGGAGGCTGTCCTGGCACTCGCTCTGGAGACCAGGCTGGCCTCGAATTCACAGAGATCCGCCTGCCTCTGCCTCCCGAGTGCTGGGATTAAAGGCGTGCGCCAACCAACGCCCAGCCATGCGCACACAATCTTAGTATACTTCCATTCATGCTAATTAACAGTGGTGAGCCTGCTAACTGGGCTGAAAGCTAACAGACCTATGATGCAATCATTTTTCTTTGTAAGAGCCTCTGCCCCTCTGCTTCCACTCCCCTGCCTCCTACTTCAGGGTTAGTTCTTGGGGTCCCTTCCACATGCCCTCACACAAGTGTTCCGTCACAGGTCATCCTTTCCAGACATTTCCTAGTGGAGTATTTCCTACCCCTCATGGCCCCTTCTGTGTCCCTGACCCTCACTCTGAGGTAAAGTACCCTGGAACTCAGGTTAACAGCGGTTGATTATGTTGCCATGGAACATACGAGCATTAAACCGAGAATTCCGGTGGGAGGCTTCAGACCAGTAAGAGAGGCTGAGGGAAGATCTTCGACTTCCAGAAAATCAATCCCAGTAGGAGATCCTCATTCTACCTGCAGGGTGGGCTGAAGGAACCGGCTTCCCTTTCGGCAGCCATAACAGCCGAACACGTGCTTGCCATAAACCTGCCTTGGTCACGTAGAGGTCAGATGCCTGTCTCGTGACAAGGAACCCATCAGAAGTTAGTCACTAGAAAGTCAGATGCCTGTCTCATGACAAGGAGCCAATCGGAAGTTAGCTGGTGGCGCTATGCTTTACGACCCTGGGTGTGCTTTACGGACAAGCGCACAGCAATGACGTAGAGAGCATAGCAACCACCCTGGGAGGGCCTATGAGCCATAACAACCAGTTGACCAATCAACACAGGGCAAGCCTGGAGGCACACCAATCGTAAGCCTGTGCGTACCCCTAGACACTCCCCTTACGCTGCCCTATAAGATCTTTTGGGAGACCCTAGGAGCCGTCTTTTTCTAGCCGTCTGCCATGGCGGGTGGGTGAAAGACCTGAGCTAACATGGGGTTAGCTCGTAAAATTACAATAAAGCCTCGTGCAGTTTGCAGCAAGCTTTCGCCTCCATTCTGTGTTTGGGGTGGCCGCCGTCCTGGACTAAGATTCTGAAAGCCTCAGCTTTCTGAGGGTCTTACAGGCAACGGGTGGAGTTAATCTTAGGAAACCACAGGCCAAGTTGTTCAAAGCGCAGGGTAGAGCTTGCCTCGAACATCCTTTGTGCCCTCCTGTGCCGCGTCCTTGTTTTTTTTTTCTCTCCCCCCTGAAAAATAACTGCAGACATGGAATGTGATCCTAGATAACTCAGGCTATCAGGCTTCATTTGGCCTGGCCCATCATGCAGGCTGGGTGAGCCAGCATAAAGGGACACTAGAGGAGGTTGGGCAGACAAAGGAAGGTGATGACAACAGGAGCTTATGAAGGCAAAGACCTGGAAATCTAGACCCAGCAGGTTCGATTTCTGGGCTCAGAGTCCATCTGAGGGCCAACAATACTGCTGGCTGCCCCGTGGGAATCCCCAGCTTTTCCTAGTTGTCTTGGCAAGAGTCCACCATGACGGTCATCTCTAGGAATTCCATTGTTTACAGGACTCTTCCCGGCCACACTGCCTCACAACTGCCCCTGGACAAAGACGGCTGCTGGTGGTATTCCCATTACACAGATGAGTAAGCTAAGGCCCAGAAGGCTGATGATTTGCCCATGGTTGCACAAGGGATGAGAAAAGAACACGGGCATCGCCCTAAGTCAACTCACTCCAGCCCCGCCGTCCTTTCCTTCCTCCCCACCCCATGATCAAATGGCTGCCCGGAGTGTGCTAACTCCATTTAGGTGATGTCCGCTCACGTTGACTGCAAGCAAGCACCTGACGTTGGGAAATGTCAAGGGAAATAAAGAGAGAGGAAAATACCTCGACCTGAAGTTACAAGCCAAAGAGACTCCAGAACCGAGGGGTATAGCCTCTGGCCTCTGTGCTTCCATTCACAGCCACGACCTTCACTTCACCCTCCTCTAGCCCACACGTGTGTACCAAGCACCTGCCCTGCACCAAGCCCAGGCCTGCATGCTGAGCTTTCACCCACAACAGCCCAGTTAAGGCCCCTGCCTTCGTCAAGAGGATGTTCTAAAGGAAGAAGATGAGGAGACCGGGTGAGATAAATGGGTGTATGTTGGAACTGAGGCAGATACAGACAGAGCTGGTCTCAGGTGGGGGCCGATTCCAGTCGTATAAATGTCAGGCTGGCCTCCGCAAGCCAGCCCACAACTTTCAAATCAACCCCGGGAGCTGTTTCTCTCCTTATCAGATCATAGGAAAACAAGTCCCTTATTACAAAATCATGAGAGACACCACCTGAGAACCCAGGCAAAGCAAGAACTGATGCAGGGCCTCAGGACAGTGACTGCTAACAAGCCAGAGCCCCATCTCCAAGGGTAAGAGGCCAAGCCGAGCGAGCCTGAGAAAGGGCAGGTTCCACGCGTGCTGGAATATTGTGGGAAGATGACATTATCGTCATGTCTTCAGGGTCGAACTAGAGATGCTTGTAAATCAAAATTAAATTACACTCGGTATCATGAACAAGAATTTCAGCTTCCAGGACATCACTATGTTTGCACACATGTGGATTTTATATTTCAAAAGATGATACAGTCCGCAGCCAGCCCCGCCCACCCCGGACAGTGTTCTCTCTTTGAACCTGATGCTTCTGACATCTCCAGTCGGTGCTTGTTTGGCATTTAACCGTGCACCGCCTGTGAACTTGACTTGTTTTCTTGCATGGTTTCTTATCTCTTCTAGCACTGAACTTCTCGAGCAATGGTGACTCATCTAGCAGCTGGTTTACTGGGATCTCGTCTTACCTTCGTACTGTTTTTTTTTTTTAAAGATTTATTTATTATGTATACAATGTTCTTTCTGTATGCATGCCAGAAGGCCAGAAAAGGGGACCAGATCTCACTATAGATGGTTGTGAGCCACCATGTGGTTGCTGGGAATTGAACTCGGGACCTCTGGAAGAGCAGCCAGTGCTCTTAACCTCTGAGCCATCTCGGCAGCCCCTTCGTACTGTTTTAACCTTGAACACTAATGTGGCATTCAGCTAGCCTGCACGATTTGCTGAGCATCTGTTGTATCCTGGGTACTTCATAGACAGTGGAGAGGTGGCAGTCTTAGAGATTGTATTCTTAAGCGGGGGAGGGGGGTATGGCCACCACAGAGATGAATAATTCATCCTGACACATTAAGAGAGAAAGAAGGCAAAGGATGCAATTCTGAAAAAGAAATAAAAAATAAAAAAAACATATGTTGACGCTAGACAGTTGTCAGAGAGGAGAAAGCAAGGTGGAGAGTGGGTCCTTGCAGAAGTCTCCTCAAAGGTGACGGAAGTCGATGAGTGTGTGAACACGGGCACACTGGGTGTGCTTCCCAACTGCAGGGTGAACAGCCTTCCTTAAACACGTCATCACAAACCGTGTGACTGAAAGGGTTTTGATCGCTGCACACGTGTGTATAATATATAATTATATACAAGGGATAACGTGTTGTGTCATTCTTATTGCTATGACCAGTATGTGTGGCTCTTCGTTGCTATCTAAGACCAAAATACTTTACAGAAACAACTAAAAGAGATAAAGGTCTGTCGGGCGTTGGTGGCGCATGCCTTTAATCCCAGCACTGGGGAGGCAGAGGCAGGTGGATCTCTGTGAGTTTGAGGCCAGCCTGGTCTCCAGATTGAGTGCCAGGATAGGCTCCAAAGCTACACAGAGAAACCCTGTCTTGAAAAACCGAGAGAGAGAAGAGAGAGAGAGAGAGAGAGAGAGAGAGAGAGAGAGAGAGAGAGAGAGAGAGAGAGAGATCCATTTTGCCCAGTTTTGGAGCAGTGAGTCGTTCAGGCGGGGACAGCTTGGTGGAGGGGAACAGAAAGCAGGGAGAGGATACCAGCCCCCAAGGCTGGCTTTCTTAGTCCTTATCTTTTATTGCATAGAGTCAACCCCCAGCCTAGGGGATGGTGCCACCCATGATCAGGGTGGGTCCGTCTCAAATCCACAAGTCTAATTAGATAAATAAATTTTAAAAAAAGAAACCTAGCAAGCAACACAGATGGTTCCTCGGTCTCCTAGGTGTTTCCAAATGCAGCCAACAGTAAAGATGAACCGCCACACTCCAGTGCTTTGTAAAGTGCAAAGTAGGGGCTGCAGAGATCGCTCCGTGATTAAGAGCACTGGCTGCTCTTCCAAGGATCAGGGTTCAATTCCCAGCACCCACATGACAGCTCACAACTGCCTGAAACTCCAATTCCAGGGGATCTGATTCCCGTATACAGACATACTTGCAGGTAAAACACCAGTGTATATGAAATAAAACTAAATAAATTATTAAAAATAAAAAAATAAAGTGCACAAATATATAGAAAATCCTAAAGAGTTAAAGGGATAATCAAAATGGAAGTCTTTGATTGACAGAATGCTGACAGAGGTTGAGGCTGAGTGACAGACAGATCAGTGATTCGTGATTATATAATATCTCTATTTTGCATATAGTTGTGGAGAGCTGTGCTTTGTCGGCCCAAAAGATGGCGCCGGCTTCCGCCTTCACCATCCCGAGGGTGAGAGGTCTTTGTGTTGGACAATTTCTTATCTGGCTAAGGCTAGGCTTCAGGCCTGCTTCCGTGTATGTGGACCCTTCTGCTTTCACCACGTGGCGGTCTGGGGTGGGCTGCCAAGGGCTCTTTTAAGCAGAGGGTCGGGTTTCCTCGGGGCCCCCAGAAGAAGATTGTACAAGGCTCCTGAAATAAACTGTAGGAAGAAGAGTTCCCGAGTTGTGTCTTTCTTGCTGGTCAAGATAGGCGCAGCAATAGTTGAAAATATCTCCAGCAGAAAGGTCTTCTCTAACGCTTAGACATTGTAACAACCAAACTGTCACTAGCTAAGAACTCAAAGTATAAAACACTTAGGAACACACTCAACCCTGGAGTCTGCACGGGGCAAAGGGAAGAATGTCCCGGATGCTTTTGAGTTTCCCTCTTGCGCAAACAGCCGTACCTTACACAAAGAAAGAACTGTAGTCCAAAGCTGCCCTAAGTCACAGTGACCTAAGGCAGGAACTTCATACTGATCGTGTTTGGGGTGATGCTCTCTCTGCGTTGGTTTTTAATCACTCTACTTCAGAGACACTGCTTTTGTCAGCAGCTAGGCAAGGCAGGAAAGATCCTTTCCTTGCTTTCCAGCTAAAACTTGGTGATGCAAGCAAGGTGTTAACCAAGTCAGCATGGTTTTAATCACCGCTTTTAACCACCGCTCCATGAGAAAAAAAAAAAAAAAGTGTCTACTCTCTTTCCTTCTTCAGTTACCATCTTAACTGAGCATGCTCAAGAATGTGTCCACCCCTAAAGTGTGTCCTATGTGAATATGTGTAGGCATCTACATGACATCCCCAAGTTTCCTTTGTTGGGAGAGGGCTTTGTTTGGGAAAGAAGTCTGGGTTTCCCTTGCATCTTGCAGGTGTTGAATCTTTCTTCACACCTCTTGGCCATGCTTACTTTGGCTTGGCATTCATTGAGATATAAGCCCCATTGTGTTAGGTTACAGTTTTCACTTCGCTAATCTCACCGTGGGAAGCTTCCAGCTTTGAGCCCTAAGCCCAAGCAGAATCTAGAAGACAATAGTGTTGGACCAGCCTGCCTAGCACCCACGATACAGCCCACATGCCAGGTGCTTTGGCCTCTGCCCCTTCCCTCCACCAGTAGCCCACTCACTCACCGGGACAGGAGGTCCCCCACCTGTGGGTGGACACACCGAGGGGTGGGAAGGAGCTGGCAAGGGGATGCCCAGCTAGGGACCAAACACACAACCATCTGGAGTTGACTAAGTTTCCATGAAGACCCAGACCAAGATCCAAGCTCTCCTACCACCAGCCATTGTTATCTGAGATTCCCCACCTTGGGCTGCAAAGAATAACATTGTGATAACCTCACCATAGCATTTTGGGAGTGTAAACTATCACTGTTACCTTGGCTTGAAGAGATTTAGTGGATTACTTTTCTCAGAGTCAGGAAAGACCTAGGGTCCCACAGAACACTATACTGAGCAAACATTGAAGGTAAGCATGGAAACTCCCAGCACAAACCATACACAAGATGCTCTTTCCTTCCTCTAAGCCCAACTTGGAAGAATATGCTTCTAGACTGTAAAGTGATCCTGCCCAGTTGTTAGGAGGAGTTTTGTTTTGTTTGTCTTGTTTGGGTTTGGGTTTGGACCTATAGGGCTGGGACTTAACTTACTGGTCAAAGATATGCCTAACATTCACAAGGCCCTGGGCTCAACCCCAGCACCAAAAACCCCACAAATTAAAACTCTGATTTCCTGAACAATTCATTATGTGTGACTGGTATTTCTAAATGTATTATGCAGGCAAAATCTCACTTGTTCCTTAATATAACTCCATGAGGTCAGTAGCTGAGATTGTATTTCAGATGAGCCACGAACAGAGAGGCTAAGTGTCAGATTAAAAACCACACAGTGAAGATGGAACTGAGACCATATGTGAGGTCACATGTCTTGTAAGTGAAAGAAAAGAGAACCAAAAATCATCAAGGGACTTGGGTTCAAAGCCCCATTAGCAATCAATAGCTCCATGATCTCTGGTGACCTTAGAGTTCATTTTTCCTCTTCTATAGAATAAAGGACCAGATTATGCAGTTGGACAAGAGGCATAGACTCTGTGATGTCTTGAGGTCTACTGAGAGCATGATAAATATGGCTGATAACAATATGCTATATTTTAAAAGTTGTGAGATAGTATACTTTAAGTGTTCTCAAAACAAAAATGATGAATATGTGTGATATAACATGCTAATTGGTTTAATTTAACCATGCCATTGTGAACATATTGTATTGTGTATCATAATTGTGCATGACTTTATTTAAGAGCTAAATAAATGAATGGGAAAAAAAAAAGGACCAGATTATTTTAAGGATCCTTCTAGCTCCAGCATCTGTAGAGATATGGCCTCCCCCGTAACCAGACACTATTGTGAACAGACAGCCATCAACAGCATTCCACACTGCACCAAAGGAACAGACACGCGGTTTAGGAGATCAGTAGGTTTGCAACACTGTGTTACGGTAAATCTTTCCGCCAAAAGCCGCCTGAGCCCCACCGCCATGTGTGAGCTTTACGCCAGCTGCCTGCCCGGGTTAGGGAACAAATGAATACACAGGAACTTGTATTAGGTTCAAAGCTGCTTGGCCAATGACTAGGATTCTCATCTGTTAGCTCAGTCTCAATTATCATAAATCTATATATTTTATAAGACTTATCTTATCGGACGCCTATTCGCGTTCCTCCTTGCCGGTGGCTCACATCCTGCCGCTGGAGGAGGCGAAGGGGAAGGGCCCTTCCTGTTTCTCCTTCGCTTAAATATGAGTCTCCTTGCTATGTCACTTCCTGCCCGGATCAGCACTTCTCTACTACATTTCCCAGAATCCTCTTTGACTACTAACTTCCTGTCTCATTTGCCAAACAGTGTTTTATTTAACAGTCAATAAGATAAACATACACAGTACATTCCCCATCAACACTGCTCCCTTTTTAAATTCTTAAACGAAATTTTAAAAACATCTTGCAGTCCTAGTAACCATGCCTGACATCTCGAGGGCTGAGAGGAAAGGGCAGGACCATCGTGCTGGGTGGACAGGACACTCTGAATGAAGATTGGGTGTCACAGCTCTGTGTTCTCATAGTCAGGGTCAAGGATGCTAAGCACCCCAGCCGCCTATCGCCTGGGGACTACTCATGGCTGATTACCCAGAGGTCTGTGCCTTTATGCAGGATCATTTTCCACAAAGACAAGATCAATGCGGTCTGTAATCCCAGCACTTAGGAGGCTGAGGCAAGAGGATTGCCACAAGTTCATGGCCAGCTTGCCTTATGTAGTGAGACCCTATCAGGAATAGGGAGGGAGGGAGGGAGGAAAAAAGGGAGGGAGGAGGAGGAGGAAAAACTGTATCTGGTGGCCTAGGGTCTCCATTCAGCACCTAGAACAGCCATAGCCAAAAACTCCAGTGCAGGTGACTTTGGAAAAGAACAAATGCCTAACTTTCTAACTGAAGGGACTTCCATCCAGGAAGCACTCCTGACATTTCCCTGTGACCTCTTGATCCTGGTTTGCCCAGGCCCTGAGTGACCACATATGACGACACTACACAACTCCAGAGTGTAATAACATGGCTGCGGTGTGGATGGCCACACCTATACAACTGTACTGTGTGTGCCCAGTCCACCCAACCACACTCGGCAGCCCTGGGCCATTATCACAAGGGTCTCAACACTTTCTTAAGTGCTGCTCAGGTGATGGAAGTAGCTGAGCCTGGGTGACACAGGTAACGTCACAGCATGAGCCTCAGAACCACACTGCCTGGTTTATATGCTGGCTCTGACGCTCCAGAGCTAGTGGCCTTAAGTCAGTTAACTTCTCTTGACTCAGGGAAGTGATACCAACATATACATCCTTGTGTCTGGCAATTCGACGAAACTAAAGATTGAGCATTGAATTTGCTGTCCTAGGTTGAGTTCTCAGTGCACAGAACTATGACGTCAAAGATTGAGCATTGAATTTGCTGTCCTAGGTTGAGTTCTCAGTGCACAGAACTATGACATCATCTGAAATCACATTCAGGTTAGGGCCTTCCACGCTATTGAATACTAATGACATGTACCTTTAATCCCAGCACTCGGGAGGCAGAGGCAGGCGGATCTCTGTTTGTTCGAGACCAGCCTGGTCTACAAGAGCTAGTTCCAGGATAGCCTCCAAAAGCCACAGAGAAACCCTGTCTCGAAAAACCAAAAACAAAAAAAGAGAGAGAAAAAAAAAAGGAAAGAGTTCTTAGTGTACTTTCTCTGGGTACAATGTATGGGGAGGTCAGGCAATGTCAGGAATAGGGAGTTTCAAATGGCCAGAACTAGGTCAAGGCTAACTCTCCCCGGCCATGCAGAGTCCAGAGGGTCAAGCCAATTCAGAATGGCTACAGAGTTGTTGCCTAAAAATAGACACCAGTGACAAGGACAAGAGACAGGACAGGACAGGACAGAGGTAAGTGTTGTAATACCAAGACCACATCATCCAATGGAAAAGTTGCTGGGGGCAGAGGAGGAAACAGAACAACTTCAGACCCATCACTGCACACCATAGAGATGCTCTCTCTTTCAGTGTGGAAGGGACACAGTTGAGACGCTCTAAACTTCTGCACCAAAGCCTTGACTTTCTCCAGCCATCGGGATTGCTCCAGCTTTGAGTTTTGCACATACTCAAAATGACAGTGGCTTGAAAAAGACAGGCATTTGTTTCTCACTCAAAATATGCCATTAAAAATCCCAAGGCTGACTTTGGAAATCAGTATGCCGACTCCTCAAGAAAATGGGAATGAGTCTACCACAAGATCCAGCAATTCCACTCTTAGGCTTATACCCAAACGAAGCACATTCATACAACAAGGACATATGTTCAACCATGTTTGTAGCAGCATTATTTGTAATAGCCAGAACCTGGAAGCAGCCTAGATGTCCCTCAACTGAAGAATGGATAGAGAAAATGTGGTACATTTACACAATGGAGTACTACTCGGCAGAAAAAAAAAAATGGAATCTTGAAATTTGCAGGAAAATGGATGGAACTCGAAGAAACCATTCTGAGTGAGGTAACCCAATCACAAAAAGACAAACATGATATGTACTCACTCATAAGTGGATTTTAGACATAGAGTAAGGGATTACCAGCCTACAATCCACACTGCCAGAGAAACTAGTAAACAAAGAAGACCCTAAAAGAGACAAACTTTGTCCCCTGGAAAAGGGGAAAGGGTCATGATCCCCTGAGAAATTGAGAACATGGGAAGAGGGGGGAGGGAGCTACGAGAACGAGAAGGGAAGAAGAGGAAGGATGCAGAGGTCATGAGGGAGCAGAAAGGTTGAGTCAGGTGTAGATTAGAAGAAAGGACATATGATAGGTAGGGTTTTAGTTGGGGGGTGGTAGAGGAGGAAGGGAGGGAGAAGGGAACTGGGATTGTCATGTAAATCAATCTTGTTTCTAATTCAAATAAAAGAAATGATAAAAAATTTAAAAAAAAAATCCCAAGGCTGGTCGTGAGACTCTGCTACTCCCAGTTCACACCTCTACCTTCTGTAGCGTGTGCCGTCATCCCAGTGGCCGCAACATAACAATTTCTGCAACATACAGGTCCCGAAACAGAATAGAAGAGATTCCCAAGAGTTTCCAGCGCCTGCTCCACTTGCTGTGTGGAGCACACTTGAGTGCAAGGAGCCCCGAGCAGTGGCATTTTAATGTCAGTCTCCTGTTGCTGCTGCGCAAATGCCTACCACTTAGTATCTAAAACAATAAACGTCTGCTGCCTTAGAGATCCACCATCTAGGCTGCATCTCACTAGGTCCAACCCCCAAGGAAAAACATCTTGGATTTTCTAGCTTTTTAAGGACTATGTGACTATACTGAACACCTCCATAGTCTACAATCATCTCTCCATTTTGAGGTTAGCAGATTAGTGTCCTTTATTTTCTCTTCCAACCTTCACTCCCCGCCCCCACCCCTTGCCATGGAACTTAACATAGCCATTGGTTTTGGGATAGCATGCAAATGTTTGGGGATTCTGACATTCCTACCTTCTGCAGGCAACAATGGTGGAAATTCCCTGACTCTGGAAGAAGGGCAGAGGGTACTGAAAGACCCCAACTCAAGCCTAGCCTGATACCCACCAGCATGCATTTGAAAATCACTCTGGCCACACACAGCTCTGGGACAAAGAACACATGAAATGGTCGGTCACGATGACCAGTCTCTGGAAATTGTTATTATTATTAGTTTCTATTATCTTCAACAACTGTCTGGTTTCTAAAACTTGTTATGGGTTACCCTGCTCCAGAGCACCCAAGTTTTGAAAATAAGTATAAGTCACTCTGTTCCCAGAAAAACCACTAGCCGCCCCATGGCCTTGCAGGTGTAAAAACCAAAATAACATTCCAAACCCCTCGTGGGCAAAATTGTAAGTTCAGTTCCCAACCAATTAGTAAATGACTCATGTATGTTATGGCCAATCAATACGTTGTCACACTCCTGCCTAGTGACCAAAAAGACATAAAAACTGTGTGTTTTAAAAACTCGGGGTCCTTCTCTTCCCAGGGAACGACCCCAACGCGTTGGGATAAAATCCTTTTGCTTTTGCATCGAACTTGTGTCCTGTGAGTGACTCTGTGGTGTGCATCTCCCGGAGTTGGACTTCACTTTTGGGTCCAACAGGTACCAGGTCATCCCAGAGATGGTGCCAATCAGGACTCTCTTGGACAAGCTGTTATTTCAGAAAACAGGCCTGTGGCTCAAGCCAGATGAGTCCTGTCGTTTGTGCTGCTGAGGTTGAGATTCTTGTACCCTCCTGCGGTGGCTTGAAGGTGAGATGTCCCCGTGGGCTTGCGTGTTTGAACACTTGGTCCTTAGCTGGTGGCACTGTAGTAGATTGTGGAATCTTTTGGAGCTGGAGCCTCACTAAGGGAAGTGACTCAGTGAGGGCAAGCTTTGAACTTTTGTAGCCTGGCTCTACTTCTTATACACTTTCTGCTTCCAAAATATAAATAAAATGTCAGCAGCCATCTTACGTTTCTACCTCATGCCTTCTGCACCATGGAGGACTGTCTCCCTTCAGACTATGAGTGGAACAAACCCTTCCTTGTGGGAGCATCAATGGAGTCCACAAGCACTCAAATGAAAGAATAACATATTTATTTGGGGAACACACACACAATGAAGGGAAATAGCTGCCGTGGTCTTTCGGAATAGTTGGCAGGATGCTGAGATGCAGGATGATGATGAACAGGTCTCAGACCATAACTTCAAGAGAGAGCGAGCACGTCCCCTCCTCTCTTCCATGTAAGGGATCATGGCCACACACTGAAGCCACGCCCTAAGACTCCAAAACTATTGACAGAAACAAATTTCCACCACACTACGAATTCCCACTAACTTCCTTCTCCTTGTTGCTTCTTGTCAGATATTTGGCCACTGGAATCCTTTTAGGCTTTTACTTGTTTAATTACTTGTTTCTTTGTTTTACTGGTGATAACTGGGAAGCACCCGTGGCTGTCTTTGTCACATGGAAGTCCCCAGCCATTAAAGCCAGGCGGTGTGAGCAAGGATATGAAATGGAAAGAGTGACACAGAAGTCAGCTGTGCCGGAAATCCAGGTCCAACCCAGTCTCCTTCAAGGACTTGAGCCAATAAATTCCCTCTGCTCCTTTGTTTTTCCTTCAACTGACTTTGATGGGCAGCCACGTGCCTCCACTAGTATCTTGAAGATGTACCCGTAGGGGAAAGTCACAGCTTTGCAGAGCCGTGGGATGGCTGCGAAATCCCACATCTAAAATGCATGAGAATCTAGATCAGTGTTTAGGGCCCTTCAAGGTTTGTGTTCCACACATGACATGGTACTCACGTGCTTTGCCTTCTCTGCCAAGGTTAAACTAAAAGTATCTACAGTGTTTCTGAATCTATTACTCTGTTTTTTTGTTTGTTTGTTTGTTTTTGGTTTTTCAAGGCAGGGTTTCTCTGTGTAGCTTTGGAGCCTATCCTGGCACTTGCTCTGTAGACCAGGCTGGCCTTGAACTCACAGCGATCCTCCTGCCTCTGCCTCCCGAGTGCTGGGATTAAAGGCATGCACCACCAACGCCCGTCTCTGAATCTATTACTTTGCATGGGAAATGCCTCAGTAACCAGAAAACAGTCCTGGCAACTGTCCTTCTCTTGTCCCTTTGTGTCTGCTTGGGACACTAACCAACATCCCCAGGTAACTGCAGGCTTCCTTATCTCTTGTGGGGCATTGATAAAGTAACGTGTGGCAGAAGGGGAAGAAGATTTGGGAACGAAGAGCTTGCTTTGAGCCCAGCTAGAAGAAACAGAAGCTATTTCCTTTCCCTTGGCCCCATCCTAACACCGTGCTGCCTGGTCCAACGCCCCCTTGCGGTCCAGCAGAGCCCTACCCTTAGTGAAATAAAGTCACTGAGAAAGAAGTCTAGGAAAAATAATTATTACCTAACCACCTGTCCGGGGTAATATGAAACTCAATATGTCCCGTTTTGGAATTCCTTTTGACAATGTACCTGGCCTAGGAAACAGCTGTGCACCTCTCCCACAGACTTACCCATGTAACGGTGCCTTCTCTTCATGGAGGACTGGAGGGCCTGTAAGAAAAAACTGGCCTGGATCCTGGTGTCTTCAAAGAAGCTAGTGCCTGCCTAGACCTCTGATGAAATGAGAAAGTGGTCCCCTAATCTTGGCTAGAAGCAAATACGAAAGCATGAATCACTGCCATTGCCGTAGTACCTCCCAAGCTTGTCACCATTTCTCCTCCAACCCTAACCAAACATCCCAAGGAGGCTCTGTCTTCCATACCGCTCAAAATCGGAGAGCAACAGTTAGTTGTCCAAGGTCTTGCTTACAACAAGAAGGCACGTGCTCAAACACAACCCAATTCCAGTGACTCCATTAAGAAAGAAAACTCACCCGGCCGATCCTGACAGTGGGTGACTCATGGCAAGCATGTGATGGGTGCGACCAAGAGCTCCACCTTTGTCTGTCTTGTCTACCTTTATGTGACTTTATGTGAGGAAAGTCCCTGACCAGAGGTCAGAGTGTGAGACCAAGTCTTGTTCTTGCAGAGGGAGAGGGCCTGGGACTAAATTCTGGCTCTGAGGCTAAGGAGATGCCTCAGTCAGTAAAGTCCTTGTCTTCCGAGCAGGGGATCTGAGTTAAATCCCCAGAATGCACATTGATGAATGCGTGAAATAAGGGTGGGCAGGAAGGGGTGGGAAAGGAAGAAATCTAGAGGGAGGGAGGGGAGGGGAGGGGAGGGGAAGGAGGGGAGGACAGGGGAGGGGAGGGGGGAGGGGAGGGGGAGGGTAGGAAAGGGGAGGGAGAGGAGGGAAATGGCACAATTGTAATCCCAGCACTAGGAAGTCAGACAAGGCAGATCCTGGGATTCACTGACCTAGCCTATGTGGTAAATTCCAGGCCAGTAAGAAAGCCAGTCTCAAAAAAAAAAAAGGAACCACATCAAAGATGTCATCTGGATTCCACACATGCAAACACACACACACACACACACACACACACACACATATATGTACACACATATACACACATACACACCCATATACACACACCCATACACACACACACATACATACACAGTTATACACATACCCCCATATACACTCACACACACATACATATACACTCACACACACATATACACACATACACACCCATATATACACACACACCCATACACACACACTCACATATACACACACACATACATACACACCCATATATATACACAGTCATACACACACACCCATACACACACACACACACATACACACACACACACACACACACACACACTTACTTTCTGGCTCCCCATATAACTATCTTTGAAATCTAAACAAGTCAAATGCTACAGTTTTAAGTATTTTTCTGCCCATAAAATTCACATTGAAAAGCAGTTTGCAAAGTCAAAGTATCGAGAGACAGGGCCTCCAGGAGGAGATTCCACCTGTGGGGCTCCTCCCTCGTGGGTGGACTAAGCATCTTTCCTAGAGCACAGAAGGGAGAAAGCAGCTTAGCTTCTCCTCTCTCCATGACCTGAGGTCCCAGCCACTGTCTTTGCAGTGGGAGGCGCGATCACCAGCCAGTCTCTGAAGCTGCCAGGCCTTGATCTTGGATTTCCCAGACTCTAGGACTGTGAGAAATAAATTAACTTTCTTTATAAATTACCAATACAAAACATTTGTTATAGACTAAGAATGTCAAGTAACCAAACAGAGACTTTATCTTCTCTCATGAAAAATAGGTAATATTGCCAGAAGGTGTATGACTCTGTCCTTTAATCCCAGCATTCCAAGGTGACAGAGGCAAGTGGATTTCTGTGAGTTTGAAGCTAAAGAGTGGTTTCCAGGCCAGCCACAGCTACACAGTGAGGCCCTGTCTAAAATAAATAAAAATAAAATAAAATTATACACACACACACACACACACACACACACACACACACACACACACACTGTCTCTGCGTTTGTAAAATACCTATCAACAATCCTGTAGAAGTCCTCATCACACGATATCATTAATACTAAGGTAAGCTGACAAATGAATGGACTCAATGAGTATGAAGATGGCTAAGGCGGAAACCCCAGTGAAAGCTGTTAGAGGACCAGATGGTCAGCAATGAGAAGGCAAGGTTTGAGTTTGGGAGGACCAGAAGCTATGTGTGGAGACCCAACAGCAATGGAAGGCAAAAGCTCCATTGCCAATGTCCCATTGACGTAGAACTCCAGCCTGGAATTGAACCCCTCCAAGGCCCCCTTTTCAGAAAGACCACTGCCCACAAACATCATGACCCTGAGCTAAAATCCTCCAGGAAGGGACTGGCACTCTCCCTCAAGTTCATTGGTTCACCTACTCTGCAGGCACCAGATAAACAGCTCTCCGTCTCCTGTCACCCCCCTTTCTCTCACTCCTCTCTAGGAGAACAAATAGGACATTATCTAGGCTGCCTTCATGCAGCCAAGCCTTGAGAAACAGACCTGGAAAAGCACTTAGTCAGCCTTGTAAACACTTCGTCATAATCTCATGGGGAATGTACTTCTGTATATGTTTATCTTACTGCTGGGTAAAGTACTGTTTGGCCAATAAGGAAGCAAGATAGATGGGACTAGGAGTCAAGGAGGATTCTGGGAAATGTAGTAAAAGATCCAGGCAGGAAGTCACATAGCAGGGAGACTCATATATAAGCAAGGGCAAGAAGGAAGTCGTCCCTTTTCTCTTCCTCCTGGTCTCTGCTCCGGAGTCACCATGTGATCCGCTGGCAGGAGAGGGCACCATCGGAAGGCGTCCAATAAGATAAGTCTTATAAAATATATAGATTTATGATAATTAAGACTGAGCTAACAGATGAGAATCCTAGTCATTGGCCAAGCAGCATTTGTACTTAATATAAGTCTCTGTGTGTTATTTGGGACCATAACGTGGCGGCAGGCAGAACTTGGGTGGTCTGGCAGAAAGCACCCACGTGGCAGCAGGGCTCAGGTGGCTTGGTGGAAAGACTTATTGTTACAATAACCCATGGCCAAGTTCTCCACACTCTTGGTGTCTTTTGTGGCACATCTAATGGCACTCCACAGTGACTTTGAACCCTTCTTTGCCAGGTTACCAAGAAGCGTATGTTCACAGAAGATTGTATTGCTACTTACTTTGTGTGGATGGTGTGGTTACTTCTTTTTAATTTATCTCCAATAAAAACACATCCCTTGATGCAACCGGGTGCTGGGCATATTTTTCTTTTTCTGACGATGCTGCTTCTGCATTCAGTGGGCATTGTCTTTCCTGGACCACCCAGGACTCGGCTTGCATTATGGCCAGAGAATGGCAACTAGCTCCTGGGAAACCACACTGATTCCTTCTCTCAGAGCACAAATGCAAGAGACAAGTGTCACCTGATGTCCTGAAGGCTCCTTTCAAATCCTGTCCTTGGAATTAAATGGATGACAAAGTAGGAGGAAAGATAATTCTTGATTTACCAACATTCCATCCAACAGAATTTACAGTTACTCAAATCTTTGTACTTGGCTTCAAAAGAAAGACAACGTAGAAGGAAGAAGGTGGAGTAATCCTTCTGTATGCTCTGAATATATATATTATTCTCATCGGTTAATAAAAAGCTGACAGGCCGGTAGCCAGACAAGAAGAATAGGCAGGAGAGCCAGACACAGAGAGAATGCTGGGATGAAAATGGGCGGAGTCAGGAGATGCCAGCAAGCCACTGAGGAAGCAGGATGTGTAGAAAATGAGGTAACAAGCCAAAAGCCACCTGGCAGAGCATAGTTAAGAAATATGGGTTGATTTAAGTGTAAGAGTTGGTTAGAAACAAGCCTGAGCTATCAGCCAAGCATTTACAAATAATATTAAGCCTCTGTGTGATTAATTTGGAATTGGGCGGGAGAGAAACATCCAGTGACAGGTGATACAGGTTGGGTCACTTTAGATGCAAGGACTTTCTGGTGGTTTTTACAATATCCAGTCCCTACCAGGACCTCAAGAGGTGACAAACAGTGCTAACTAAGTAGATGATGCTCAATACATGACTGAATCTTCACACCAACCAACTCTACACGTGAAAAAAAAAAAAAGCTAAAGCTCAGATTAATCAAACAACTCACCCAAGATCACATAAATCTGCCCTTGAACTCAGGATTCTTCAGACTTAGCTTTTGCTCCCCAACTTACAATGGGGTTACATTCTGATAAGAATATCTTAAGGTGGAAAACATTCCAATGCAAAGCACGTCTCATACACTAACTTACCTACCTTTGCCTGATCTTCCTTAAGTGAGTTCGGAAGCCAGCTTTGCCACAGAGTACTGAGATCTCAGGTCACTCGTTCAATACAGTAAGTACACAGAAAGTAAAGAGCAGAATAGGAGGGTACCATCTCTCACCATCAGAAAGTCAAAAGCTCCAAGCGAAGGCACCCTATTAGCACCTACGAGCTCGATAAGAAGTTGTCTGCCGGCTTCAACTTCCAGAGACATCTAGATCAGACCCAAGCTATCCACTCAACCAACCTCTGTTCACAGCTGAGTAAATCCATGGCCACAGACAGGAAGAGGTGTGCCTGGGGGTGCTTCACCAGCAACCACCAGAGCTAGGCCCTCAAACAACTACACACCGAATGACGGTATCTCAGGCCACCTGGTCACACAGATGACATAGCCTTGATCCCATTTCCCACAATGACCAAAACCACTATTCCCAGAGAAAGAACATGAAGGGTTTTTTTGGGGGGTGGGGGGGGTGATCTGGGGAGAGTTGGGAGAAGGAAAAGAATATGACCAAAATATACTATATGAAATTCTCAAAGAATAAATAAAAATAATTTAAAATAGGCCAAGCCAGTGGGGGCTGGAGAGCTGGCTCAGCTGTTAAGAGCACTGTGTTGTTGTTTGTTTGTTTGTTTGTTTGTTTGTTTCCAGAGGAGATAGGTTCAGTTCCTAACACCCGAGTGGTAGTTGACAGCCATCTTAACTCCAGTTCCAGGAAATCTGATGCCATCTGGCCTACAGGCATCAGGCAGACACACAGTGCACACTCATACACATACAATTACAATAAATATTTTTTTAAAAATACGACAGTAAGGTCTCACTTTTGGAAGAGTTCCCAATAAGGCAAATTGAAGGGGAGTAAGTTAATCACTAATTAGCTTTTATCAGTCAAATAGAAGGACCTCCTTGAAGGTTCCTTTGGGTATGAGGTTCAACATAAAAGTTAAAATGCATGGTGTACACAGTACGTGGAGTTCTAGCCCAGGCTACTGACAAATTTTAGCTTAGTCCTCACTCAACCTGATGAAAAGAATGAATATTATTTATGCCGATTGCACAGTTGGAGAAATTGGGAAAAAGAAAGGTAAAGTATCTGCTCAATTTCTGTGAAATATGCCTAATATTTTAATAACGCTGCCATATACATCTTCCCATTTGATGTCATGGTGAGGAATGTTTTCTAATTTTTAACATCTCTTTAGAAAAGGACAACCAAAGTTTTGCCTTGAGCCTACAGCTGTTGTGCTGTAGGACTCCAAGCAAGAGAGCTTGGAAGATGGCTCAGTTGTTAAAGCACTTACTTGCCAGGCGAGTGTGAGGACTGAGTGTGTGTGTGTGTGTGTGTGTGTGTGTGTGTGTGTGTGTGTGTGTGTGTAAGAGTGTGTGTGTGTGTGTGCATGTGTGTGAGAGTGTGTGCACGTGTGAGTGTGTGAGAGTGTGTGTGAGTGTATGTGTGTGTTAGCATCCCTGTAATTCCAGCCTCAGAAAACAAATACAACACACGCAGAACAAGCTGGCTAGTGAGTCCAGCCATTGTTGAACTCTGGGTTCGATTGAGAGGCCCTGACTCCATGAATAAGATGGAAGAGTGATTGAGAATGATTCCTGACATCAACCTTGGGCCTCCACATGCACATACACCCACACACATGTGCCTACACACTTGCAAAACATGTATGAACACACACACACACACACACACACACACACACACGCACGCACGCACGCACGCACGCACGCACGCACGCACGCACGCACACGGTTCCAGTCTCTTCCTCTGTAACGTGGGAGGTTAGAAGTGAATTCTCTCCAAGCACATCCAACTCAACACCCAGGATAACAATGAGAGACAGTCTTGCTCTCTGAAATTCCTTTCTAGCACACATGGTGCCATCTTGGCTTAAATTCAGGTAGCCTGGCATCTTGTTAATGGTTTAGATAATCACGCTGCCTAATTATGCATGTGCTCAAGGGCCCAAGAGAGTGGGTGCATTTTTACGCTGATGTAATTAAAGAATGCTTAATTCAGGTTGATATCTTTCCTGTGGCATATCTCCTTTGCCATGGGCACCTGGTACATGGCAAGAGTAGGATTCCCTTGACGCCAAGATGAGGACGGGATAGAAGAGTTCACTCCTAGGGAGCCCGGGGCACTGAACAGAGCAAAGTCGTGGGCTTCTCAGCGTGCTCCCCTTAGAGACAGAAGGTGGGACATGGAAAGGCTGCGTCTTCGTTTCCTTTCCTGTAACAAAATACTCTGACAAAAGTGACTTAAGGGAAAAACAGTTCATTGTAGCTCACAGCTCCAGCTTACAGTCCATCAAGACAGGCAAGTCCAGGCAGCAGGGGCTTGAAGCAGACATTCAAGTGCCATCCATGGTCAGAAAACAAGGAACACATGTAATCCCCACATACACAGGCCAGATTCCCTGAGCATGAAATGCCTCCCCTGATTAGTTAATGTGATAAAGACAGTCCACTGCAGGCCAGTTCAGAGGCCCAGCTCCCAGATGACTCTAGACTTTGTCAGGTTGAGAACTGACACTAGCCTTCACAAGCCGTAAGGTCACAACTCTTGACATCTGAGGTAGCAGGGGTACACTCTCGGACCCTCCTCTCCACTCTTACCCCACTGCAAATCTCAGTGGCTAGAGTCTCAGTGTTCTCGGTAGAGATTTTTGCTTTTGTTTGGCTTTGGTTTTTTAAGTCAATCAATTCTTACATTTAAAAGGGTATCCATTCTGGCAAACTTTTTTGTTTGATTTGTTTTTCTAGGCAGGGTTTCTCTATGTAGCTCTGACTGTCCGGGGACTCATTCTGTAGACCAGGGTGGCCTTGAACTCAGAGAGATCCACCTGCCTCTGCCTCCCCAGTGCTGGGATTAAAGGCGTGCGCCACCACTACCTCGCCAGACTTTTTTAAGATAAGAAATTAATACACCTCTTGAGTGCCTGAAGACATACCATAGCTTTGACACCTGACTTCAGGAGAGTGGGAATTGATAGAAATAACATTTTCCTTTGGTCAGAATGTTCAGAAGACTGGACATCTGGTCAGACATTATCAAACAATTGTCATGTTCTCTCTACCACTATGGCTAATTTTTTCCCACCCAATCTCACTGCTCCAGAGAATCCCCACTGTGAATCTGGGTTCAGTGCACCCCTTTCGAATACAGAAAACAAGGGCAAATAGATGCCCACTCTTCCTGCTTCCCTTGCAGCTAAGTCACAGCCAATCATGTAGGCCTACAGCTTTAATCAGAAACTAAAGACTCAAAGGCTCAGAGCCCATGCGAAAGGCAGGCGTCCTTCTGGGGACAAAGATAGCAGAAGCAGTAAGAACAGCTTACCACTAAAGACAGTGATAGCCACAGTATCTGCTATTCGGGGGATGTCAGCAATTTTATCAGGAGGATGCTTTTCATCATGATTTTGGCCTTGTCTAATCTGCCATCCTCCCTTCTGTACGAGGTGATTTTCTGTTGCTGCGATGAACACCATGACCAAAACCAACTCAGAAGGGAAAGCTTACACTTCATCATGTAGGAAAGCCAAAGCAGAAAGTCAGGGCAGGAACTTGGAGGTGGGAACTGAGGCAGAGAGCGTCAAGGAACACTGCTCACTTACTTGTCCCCAGTTCCTGCTCAGCCAGCCTCCTTATACAACCCAGAGCAACCTTCCAGGGGGTAGCACTGCCCACAGTCAGCCGGGACCTCCTCTATCAATTAAGAGTCTGAAAAATGGCTCCAAAGACATGCTCACAGACCAATGTTATGAACTCAGTTCTTCAACAGACACTTCTTCCCAGGTGTCTCAAGCTGACAACCAAAGATGGCCATCACACTTCCCTAGCTGCAGCTCATTTGTCTAAGCCTGCATCTTCCTGACGTTTCCAGACATCCAGAGTTGATTTCCATTGTTCGTGTTTCAGAGTGTGACTGATGGATCCGACACGTGACTGGAACAAGTTAATTTACTCCAACTGTATTTGTCTGTACTGTGATATCACACTGTCTTTCATTCATTTACTCGGAAAGTATATAATTATTGAAAATCTGCTGAGTGCCAGACACTGCCTAGTCTCTTCTGCACTCAGAGATTAACAGTGAGACAGTAAAGTTCAACAAACAAATCAGTCTAGGAATAATGTATGGTGGTAGTTTTTCTATGAAAAGTATCAGAGTTATTCATAACAGACACAAAAAGGCAAATATTCAGCGACTGAAGTACGACATGTCCTTATAAGGAAATATTTAGTTATAAAAAGGAATGAGATGACAGTATGTGACAATATGGACAAACCTTAAAAGCATTGCACTAAGGCAGGGAAAGGCAGGCACATATTCCCCACAAAGCACAGGGTTCCATTGATGGCAAACGCTCAGAATAGTCAGATCCAGAGGGATAGAGAGGCTATCAGATTATTTCCTATGAAATCACAGAGATGGGAGCGACAGATAAAGTTTCAGTGTGGTGAAAATGCCCCCTCCAAAAATAATACAAGCACTGTTCCTCAAACTTACGAGTATACTAAAAACAAAACAAAAACCATATACTCCAAAAGGAAGTATTTTATCATATGTGCGTATATTTGAAAACAGGACCCATTGTCCTTTTTTTTTGCTTTTTTTATTTCTTTTTTCTTTTTTTATTAGTTCAAATTAGAAAGAAGCCTGCTTCACATGTCAATCCCTTCTCCCTCTCCCTTCCCCCAACCCTCCCCCAAACCCCCCAACTGCTCCACACCTCATCCCCCCCTCCACTCCCCAGGCAGGGTAGGGCCCTCGGCGGGGGCTCCCCAAAGTCCACCACATCATCCTGGGCTGGGCCTGGGCCCTTCCCCATGTGTCCAGGCCAAGAGTGCATCCCTTCACGTGGGATGGGCTCTCAAAGTCCCTTCTTACACCAGGGAAAAATACTGATCCACTACCAGGGGTCCATAGAGTGCAGAGGCCTCCTCATTGACATCCAGGTTCAGGGGTCTGGATCAGGAGGACCCGGTCTTATTCCACACCTCATCACTGCTTCCCCTTACGGAAGGCCGTCTTTCCCTCCTGAGGCTGACAGTTTCCCTCTGGTAACTAGATGCCCAGCAATCTCATCCACAAACCTTCCCACTGTCTTTGCCTCGCTAGACCAATCCCAAGGAAAACCGACTGACCCTGTTTAGGTCGCATGCCTGCCCTTGGAGTCATCCCTACACTGGGAAAGACCGGCTTGCCTGGTTACCTGGCAACCCCTGTGAGGAGGGAGGTGAGTGCCGTGGTGAAGAGCCCCACCGGAGCAACATGGGAAGAGAACACATCCCTCAAAGTGCAGCAGGACTTGCGGCCAAGAAAGGGAGATGAGGAGGGGCAGTCACCTCAGTCTGCCATAGTCTCTTTCAGAGGTCGGAGGTCGGAGGTCAGAAAGACATCCCTAAACACGCTTAAGATGCAGGGCTACAGAGGGGGCTCAGAAGTAAAAACACTTGCTTGAGAGGACTGGAGTTCAGATGAATGCCAGGGGACTGTCAAGTGGGCATGGTAGCCCGCCTTCAATTCCAACCTTGGAAGGCAGAGACAGGGGCACCCAGAGCAAGCTGGCTAGTGAGACTAGCCGTGCAGGCTGGATTGAGAGACACCACCTCAACAAGTAAGGTGGAAAGCAACGGAGAAAGTTTCCCAACACCAACCTGAGGCCTGAGGCCCATGCAAACACATGTATACACACAGGTACAGACACACGCAAACACACATGCACACTACACACAGAGACCATTCTTAGAAAGATATTTAAGATACAATGTAAGGAGAGGTGGCTCAGAGGTTGATAGCACAGACTGCTCTTCCCGAGGTCCTGAGTTCAATTCCCAGCACCCACATGGTGATTCACAATACAAGGAATAAGTAGAAATACAAAGGACTGAGAAAGATGCCATGGACAGAGCATGTCAAGGGCTATTGCGGCTGTTACTCTGGGACCCAGCGCTCCCGGGTGGCTTCCTCTTTGTTCTGGAGACCTGGGAGTCAGAAGACATCCCGCCCCAGGTTTTGCCCTGTGGAGGCACAACCCTGCGAGTACTTCCTGCCCCCGGAGCAACTGCCTGGCTCTTGAAGGCTCCCGGCTGTTGAGTACAACAAATACCATTTCATCCCTCATGTTCCAGCCCTGGTCTCATATAAAAAATTCCAAGCAGATATTTTAATGGCCCTTGCTTTCATCTAGGAAAAGCTAAGCTACAAGCCGATAAGATCGGCTCGAACTCATTGCTCGCATCTCGGAGGAACACTCTGCCCAGAAGAGTTTCTCTTTTCTTCTTTGTTTTCGGAGTGTTTGTTTTGTTAATGGCCAATGGGAGGAAAGGGAGGTTGCGAGGCTAGTCTGATACAGATACATAGCTTTTATGAGACTGGAAGAGAATGTTAAAAATATTCAGCTACTCGTCTCAAAGATCAAAAAACCGCCACCAAGAACTGGCTAGGAGGGCACACAGATGTTTCTGTTCCCAGAGCAGCTCGTTCCTGAGGACCCATTTGAAACCAGTGAAAGTTCACAGACGGGGCTGGATCTGGGAACTCTAATAATGTTTTCAGGACACACTCTCGCTTTCTAGTCTAGGCGACCAGCTGTCCTGCTGAGCCCAGGACTGAGGGATTCCGGTTGAGCTGACAACACTGGTTTACCTCCCCAATGGTGCTGTTCCCTAGGCTAGCTACGCTGTCCTGGGCAACCCTGCCATCCAAGCTATAGGCTGGTGACCCACCCTCCCTGCAACTCCTGCAAATGGGCATTCCTAGTGTTACCAGCAGGGTGCTCACAATTGCCTGGCATTGGCTGGCTTTGGGTCACTTGCCATGAATCTGTCCCTATGCAAGACAGTAAGTGGCCAGGCTGTGCTCAGCACCTTCAAACCATAGACTTCTGATTCTCACCTGGGACGCCTCACAGGTTCCGGTTTTGAGTACTCAGTCCCCGGGTTGTGGCACTATTTTCAGAAGCTCTGGGTCCTTGCAGAGGTGGAGCTGGGCTAGCAGAATCAGGTCAGTGGGTGCAGGCCTGTGTCGTTTACAGCCTGGCCCCTGGTTTCCAACCTTCTCACTCTGCTTCCTGGTCTATGAAAACGTGAACAGCCATTGCCACACAGTCCCACCACTGCTGACCAAGCCATGCCTCCCTGGCTCTGTGATGGGCTGAAATCCCTCTGAAACTGTGAGCCAACATAAATATTTTTTCCTCCCTCAGGCTGTTTCTGCCAGGTGCTTCCATCGTGCTAGCATGACAGTTTTACATCACAGCCCACACACTGGCACCATTTGATGGGACTCAGGGAGCCTGGCCTAGTGGTTAGCTGTGGATCTCTGCATCTGCTTCCATCTGTTACTGGATGAAGGGTTGACAATTGTGGTCGCTCTCAATCTGATTACAGGGGAAGTCCCATTTGGTCCCTCTCTCCACTGTTGCTTAGTGTTTTACCCGGTCCATCGTTTATCAGCATCCTGCTATTCTGCTGTTCTCACCTGCCCAAACGCTGATGGGATCTGCTTCAGGCATCCTGATGAATATCCCACCTAGGGAACATCAGACTACAAACAAACAGGCCTCAGCTTCTAAGAGCCTCCAAGGGAAGGGGATGACTGTGCTTCAAGGCAGAGGCGTGTCCCTTACCACAGGGCAACCTCACTTCACCCCTCAGTGGATGTGTCTCCCCCACACCATGGCTGCCAAAGAGTACTGCATACTGTGTGTGCTCAGTAAACATGGCCTCATCAACTGTCAGTCTCTCACTGGTTCTTCTTTTTGATTGAATTAAATAAGAAAAGTAAACCAGGATGTGATCTCCTGATATGCAGCAACCCCAGAAGCAGACAGGCTTCCTGCCCTCGGGGCTCCTGATACAACTCAACCTTTGACACAGTTTAAGCTTGAGATGAAGTGTCCCACCCACAGGGATGAGTACACCCTGCTTGCAACAGGTCTCTGATGTTCCGAAGACAAGTGTCATGAAAGGGGTTCGCCTTGCCCCCAGTGGCGTTCTCCCCAGTCCTTGCCTTGATCCCCAATGGCGGTCTGCCCTCCCCAACCCCTATCCAGGGCAAAGATGGAACATGACGCTAAAGTCTTTGCATTGGCCCTAATTTGCCTTCTAGTTCAGCCCAGTGTGTGCATCGGTACAGCCTCTGCCTCAGGCAAACTGGTTTCAGTGTCTTTTCCAAGACACCATAGGATCAGGCTCTTCTTTGCATTGAGACTCTGGGACTCATGATTTCTGGGATGGCTGTTCTTGGTTGTCAACTTTACTGCATCTGGAATTAACTAAAACCCAAATGGCTAGGTACACCTGTGAGGGTTTTGTTTGTTTTGCTTTTAATTAAACCATTTGAAGGGAAGATCTACTTCTAATCTGGATCTTTTGAGGTGAGAAGATCCCCCTTTAATCTGGGCCGTACCATCTCCTGGCATCTTATATAAAGGATGGAAAGAAGGAAGCTTGCTCTCTCTTTCTCTGCTTGCCCTCGCTAGCAAGTCCATTCCTTCACTGGCATTAGAGCCTACTTCTGTGGGATTCTGGTGTATACTGAAGACTGGCTGAGACATCCAGCCTGTGGACTGAACATTTACTAGATGACTGGGACTTCTGTTGGTAGACAGCCATTGTGGGATTAGCTGCACCACAGCCTTTAAGCCATTCTAATAAATCCCATAGATAGATAGATAGATAGATAGATAGATAGATAGATAGATAGATAGATAGATAGACAGATAGATGATGGATAGATTCATTCTATAAGTTCTATTCCTCTAGAGAACCTGGATTAATAAAATTTCCCAGTACCACAATAAATCCCACCTTCTCTGCCTTCCTCTGCGGTTTTCACATTATATTTTACTGCTACAGGTCTAGCTCTGCAAGACATAATCATGGTGTCTAGCATTTCTGAAGCATCTTTCATGTGCCTTCTGCTTTGTCAGCATCACAGTTCGCTCTCACTACAGCTCTGTGAAACAGATCTCTAGGTCCAAAATTGTCTAACGACAGGTGCGATGCCCTAAGTAGGTTTTGGGGGGGGAGCGGTTTTGTTTCTGTTTTCACGTTGCTCTTGTTGTTTAGGATTTTGTTTTCATTTGAGATTTAGCTAGCCTCGCTTTGTTTTCCCCTCAGTCCTATGGCCCTGGTGCCCCCAGCACTACCACATAGCAAGCCAGCAGCAAGTATTTGTGAGACAAGTAAATGCCAGTTAATGTTACTCCCACACACAAGAATCCTCAAAATCAGAGAGTTGGTTGAGCTTGCACACTGTCACACTGGAAAATTAGAGACAGCTTGAATTCACACAGAGGCTTGTTCACACAGTGCCCTGGGTATGCTTGGTAAGGGCCATATCTCACACATCTGCCACTCGGTGGCGGGGACTTTGTGTGGCCTCAATAAAAGCTTAGAGAAGTGGACCAGTGCTTAGTTTCTGCAGATCCCCAAGGGTCATGATACAGTGCCAGTCACAATACAATGCCAGTCAACTGAGAATAGTGGAGAAAGCAGTTTCTCTCTCCCACACTGGCAGAAAACAATCTGCTCATTTATGGTGTAGACTTTTTTTTATATATATCTGACCTCAGAGTAAAGTACATATAAGTTTCTGATCTCAAATTAGACCTTTGAAACAGCTCCTTTCTTATTTTATATTACTCTTAGTGTGAATTCCTCTTAGAGATCTGCACGTATAGAGCAAATTCATTTTAAGTTGTCATAAGGACTCTTGTTTTGTTTTGTTTTTCAACACAGGGTTTCTCTGTGTAGCCTTGGCAGTCCTGGAACTCGCTCTGTAGACAGGCTGGCCTCGAACTCACAGAGATCTGTCTGACTCTGCCTCCCGAGTGCTGGGATTAAAGGCATGAGCCACCACTGCCTGGCTCTCATAAGGACACTTGTCCTTTCGATATACACATCCTCTAGGGAACAGAGACTGCTCTATTCAGCTAAAACCAGACGCCAAATTTAACATAATTTTACAATAATGCAAAAAAGCAATGCTGTCTTTAATTTCCCAAGCTAGCTATATGAAGAACAATCTTCCCTCACCAGGCAGGAGAGGCAGCAGTTCCCAGTCAGCTCTCCAACACAAGGGGCACCGTACTCAAGAAATACTATGAAGAATACTTAGAACTTTATCATGCAATAGGATTTCTTTTGGATGGCAGACCCAACTATAGGTTAGTGCCATTGCGTTAAGCTTGACTAGGTGGGGGTACACTGAGCTATGACATTAGGAAAACTGGGTATTTTACATGAAGATTGACTTAATGAAATTTTCAATGTATGATGGCTCATCAGAACATGACTTCGCAGGAACATCTGTAAAGTAAATCAGACAAGGCAAGACTCCTCAAGAGCTGGTCATGGGGCCAAGGCCAACTACAGCCTCTTTTTTTGCCGTCCACTCTACCTACTCCTCATCCTTAGCACAGAAGGTTGGAATTCTGACCTGCTAGAATAAGCCTTGGTCTATGCCCAATGACCAAGTATTTATTTACTCAGTTATCATGGTTTTCCACAGAGCATTGTAACTGGGTATAGGTGTGATAAGGAGTTTTTGTCATTGTTGAGTAGCAGGAACCTAATTGTCCTTGATGACAAAGTTCAGTCACTACAGTCAATACAGTGATATCATCCTACAGTGAGATGAGGAACTTAAACCGGGGGACAACTTGGGCTTCCCGCTTAGTAGAATTATGCCTGTGTTTCCTTATAGAAACTAGGGCCCAAAGTAGTGATGATGGGAACCCAAGATGCTCAAAGCAGCATCTTTGGATAGAATGTTCTGACAGTTAGGAGTTACTACACCTATCTCCAAATCTGCACTCTGACTATAGAAGAAACACCAAATTTAACTCTATTCTGTAGAACAGCAATCCAACATTTAGGTTATTTCCCAGCTGCTCTTTGGAAGTTCATGATCTAGAAAGTTCTTAGATGGTGAGTTGCATGACAAACTGAGTTTCCTTGGTTCTTTAGAGGTGATATTGTGAGGAAAACCAAGATGATCAAAGCCCCCTCTAGCAGCAACACCATCGATCTCAATTCTCACTCATGTAGAAGGAATCTCTCCCTAGGGCTCGATCTCTCTGCCTTTTTCTGTCTTTTTCAAGTCAATCCTTGCTCTCTTTGATTTATTTATTCACTTATGGATTTACTAATTGGTTTATATACTTACTTACTCATTGGGGGAGGGCATTCCCATGCCGCAGTGTGTATGTGGAGGTCAGAGAACAACTTTCAGGACTTGTACCTCAGCTTCCACCTTGTTGAGACGGGCCGATCTTGTTTCCGCTGTTGAGCTGTGTACTCCAGGCCAGCTAGCCCATGAGCTTCTGGGTGCATCTCCAGTCTCCTCCCATAGGAGTCCTGGGATTAGAGGTGTGACCTACTGCATCCTGCTTTGGGGTCTGAGGATCAAACTCAGGTCTTCAATTTTGCATGGCTAGTGTACTGTGCCATTCACCCTAGCCCCTGGCTCTCTCATATGCCAAGATTTGAATAGCAGACTATCAGAATCCATAGAATCAGCAGCAGGTTTAGAAAACAGATAGGAACTGAAGGTTCTTCCGAGGCTGGGAAGGAAGGACTATAGCAGACATCACAGCAAGAACCATTTATGCCTAGTACCTCCCAGTGATGCTCTAGGAATACCCCCACAAGGAACTACCAGCCTTCACCCCTCCCTCCTCAGGACAATGCATATTTAGTTAAACCCTAGCCACCTGCCTACCTGGGGGTGAACTACAGCAGGGAGCAGGAAGATACAGTCCCTTTAGAGGATTTGCAAGTGAGGAGGACCCCTCACCAAGCCTGCATGCAATGAGACACCCCCTCAGCCAGGAGAAGAAAACGAGCCATAATCAGACACGAAAAATAATAGTTGTAGCAGTAATAATAATATAATAATGGTGAATAGGTATCTCTATTGGTAAGTTATGAAGCCAGGAAGGCGCAAGTTCAGATCCCAACACCCACCTAAGTGCCATGCATGACCGTACGCATCTATAGTCCAGTGCTGGAGCAGCAAAGACAGGCGGATCTCAGCACGCTCAGACCACTCATTCTACCAGTGAACTCCGGTTCAGTGAGAGCCTGTCCCAAAAAATAAAGTGAAAAGTGACACCAACATCACCTTTTGTCATCCACAGACACCAACGATTTTCCAGGAACCTACCCGCTGTTGACTCCTACCTACTCCCATCCCATGGCTTCACATAAAGCCCTGTCTTTCTGCCAAGGTCCACAGAGCTTGCTCTGCCATCCCATTAACTGTGTCCCCGAGGCCCACTGTGGTCATTCCCTGCTTCACTTTCTCTCCCTCGCCAGGCCCAGCCTTTGCTGTCCTCAATGCCTCTGCCTAGAACCCACCCCCCTTCCCAACCTCACCTCCAGCTGCTGGGCAGGTCCAACCCTGTGTTGCATACACACCTAACTCAGGAGCAAAGCTGGCAAGGTCCCTCTGACGGCTCAAGGCTGGGGTAGTTGATTCGTCCCTGTATTAGTTACTCTCATGACACTGTGACAGATCATGGTTTTGGAAGGATTGCAGTCCATCATGGTGGCCTGGGGAGAGGGAAGGGGGTCATGGCTGTGAGAACACGTGGCAGCATCTCCTCACATGTCAGCAGGCCAAGAAGCAGAGGACAGGTCAGAAATCAGGGGTGGCTATAATCCTTAAAGGCCCACTCCTAACGTGCTGTTTCTACCAGCCATTTCCTAGCTCCCAAAGCCCCACTGTCTTCAAACCATACAAACCATACAAGGTGGGGACATTAATGACTCAAACCATGACGAGTCCCCCCTGGGTGTCCAGTAACACCCATACCTATCGCTCTCACTACACGTCAGACATGCTCACACACTGCTCTTTCTCTGCAGCCTCAAAACTCCTCCTGTGTGTTTGTATTCCCTAAGGAGCTTTAGAACATAGCCGGGAACATAGCACAGCTTGACGGGGGAATGAATATTTCCATGATATATTTTCCTACCTGTAAAATGGTTGAAGCAAGAATTGAAGATACCTACTCCCTCTGCTCGGGCTGCCAGAAGCTGATGAGGAAGAGAGGGTACAGGATACAAACTAGGCCCCAGTGCCAGCTCCCCAGTAAACATACAGCCAGAAGACAAAAAGCAAAGGGCTTTTAGAGTCTGGCACTTTCAGAAAATCAGATGTTTAAAAGACTAAATCCTTTCTTCACTTACTCTGAGCGGCAAAGGCTGGTTAAAAATAACACGTCCCTTAAGGGACCTGACTTTTCAGGCTGTAGTCGGGGAAGACAGGAAGACGATGTTCTGTGCTCTTGGGTGAATTATCTTCTTTCTTAAGTGAATGTGCTGTCGTTTAAAAGAAACCCCAGGCTTGTTCTGTTCTTATGTTTACTGGGGGAGGCAGTGAAATGGTTTTGCAGTTTGTAACTGCTGGGCTCAACTTGGAGATGTAACTCCAAAGATCACATCCATGTAGGCTTCTGGTATACACAGGAAGCAAGATTCCCTACACACTCAAGAACTACAGGTCCATACAGGGAAATCGGAGATGATTGTGATTTATTTCTCAGTGAAAAATTCTAACTGTTAACCATCAACCTTCCGATGGTGTTGTTAAAGAGCTGTACAATTGTTTCTGTAACACATAGTTACGGGCAAATATAAACTCAGAGCCACAAACAGGTTATATGACTTCTGAGAGTCCGTCAACATGGGACTGACTCACACAGGGAAACACACTTAACCTGACTCACAGAAGGCTCGTGAAGGTCAACCAGTCACAACAGGTGGTGGTGACAAGAACTTGTCAAGAATAACAAGCCAGGCTGGGGGTGTAAATTGTTCGCCTGGCATTCATGAGTCCTGGGTTCAATTACTGACACCTGTCTCGCAGGGCTGCTGTGAAATCACTGTGTGCCTTTTCTGTGGACCTTCTTGGGGCAAAGTTTGTCTCTAGATGCTGTTCCTATGTTGGGGTTTTGTGGTTGTTGTTGTTGTTGTTGTTTTATTGTTTTTTTGTTGTTGTTGTTGCTGTTTTTCAAGACAGGATTTCTCTGTCCTAGCACTGCAATGGAGACCTGTCCTAGCACTTGCTCTGGAGACCAGGCTGGTCTCGAACTCACAGAGATCCGCCTGCCTCTGCCTCCAGAGTGCTGGGATTAAAGGCGTGCGCCACTACCACCCAGTGACTTTTTTTTTTTCATTCTTTTTTTGCCATTTTTTTTAAATTGCACTAACCATTGCCTCTCCCCTTCCCTCCTCCCCTCTCCCCTTCCGCTCTCCCCCGCCCTCCATGCTCTCAATTTACTGAGGAGATCCTGTCTATTTCCCTTCCTGGGGTAGATCTATTCATTAGATCTATGCATGTCTCACTGTTCTGATTTTTTAAGAAAACTGTAGGGCTGGAGAGATGGCTCAGAGGTTAAGAGCACCGGCTGCTCTTCCAGAGGTCCTGAGTTCAATTCCCAGCAACCACATGGTGGCTCACAACCATCCGTTATGAGATCTGGTGCCCTCTTCTGGTATGCAGATATACATGGAAGCAGAATGTTGTATACATAATAAATAAATAAAATCTTTAAAAAATAAAATAAAACTGTAAGTCACTATCACACCTAAGGCTCAGTGTCTTCATCGGTAAGGTGAGGGCAAAAACAGCAACCCAGCAAAACTGTGTTAACATGTTTGGTATTAAGTAAGCCATCAGACACTTTGTCTACATGAGTTGCAGCCCGACTTATATTTGTAACTGAGATTTGACATCTCAGAACTAAAATGTCTTTCCCAACAATTCCAAATACCATTTGGGGGATTATCAAGTCTAGATTTAATCAGTACCATGCACTGATTTTGTTTTAAAAGCCATGCATCCACAGCAAACTTAATATCCAACCAAACTGTATTTAAAAACACAGTTTTCAGTGGGAAACCGTGGTGCACACCTGTAACCCCAGCACTTGGGAGGTAGGGGCTGGAGGGGCAGTAGTCTTCAAAGCCAATCTTGGCTAAACAGAGATTTTTTTCAAGGCTAGTTGGGACTACATGAAATCCTGTCTCAAAAAATAAATAATGAAACAGAGGTTTTAAATATTTATTTGATTTTTAGGTAAGTGGGGGCGGGTATGTGCACATGCATCCAGGTGCCCCCAGAAGCCAGAGGTATTAGATCTCTCTGCAGCTGGAGTTACTGGCAGTTGTGAGACAGTCTGGGATGGGTGCTGGGGACCAAACTTGTGTCCACTGCAAGAGCAGTGTCTTAGTGTCCCATTACTTTGAAGAGACACCATGACCATGGCTGGAAAACGGATGGTTCTTCCTGCCAGCCTGGTCCCATATTACATGGCAACTCTTATAAAGGAAAACATTTAACTGGAGCTGGCTTACATATTCAGAGGTTCAGTCCATTATCTTCACGGCAGGAAGCATGGCAGCGTGCAGGCAGACATGGTACTGGAGGGGTAGCTGAGAGTTCTATGTCTCGATTGCCAAGCAGCAGAAAGAGAGAGAATGAGCCCTCAGGCCTGGCTTGAACTTCTGAAACCTCAAAGCCCACCCCCAGGGACACACTTCCTCCAACAAGGCCACACCCACTCCAATAAGGCCATATGTCCTAATCCTTTCAAATAATGCCACTCCCTATGAGCCTATGAGGCTATTTTCATTCAAACCACCACAAGCAGTATGGTGCTTTTAACTTTTAACCACAGAGCCATCGCTCCTTGTAGCGATAAATCTTTCCACCGGCCACATGGGTGGCAAAAAAACACACAGAGACTTATATTAGGTACAATGCTGCTGGTCAATGACTAGGATTTCTTATCTGCTAGCTCAGTCTTAATTATCAACCATAATTATTAATGTATATATTTTATGAAGACTTATCTGATGGAGGACGCCGGTGGCATGCGTCCTCTCTTGCCGGGCTCACATGGTGGCTCCTTCCTCTCATCCATTTCCCAGAATCCTCCTCCTCCCCAAATCCCGCCTAACTTGCTTCCTATTGGCCAAACAGTGCTTTATTTGTCAACCAATAAGACAAACGTACACACAAAAGGACCTCCCCCATCATCTCCAGCCCCATAAAACTTAGTTTTAAAGGAAGGAGAATAATAAGTCAGTGATAGAAGTTTGTCCTTCCATCAATGTGAATGTGTTTTATCTATTTCCTTGACTATGTAAAACTTAGCCTTATCTCTAAATATTTCTGACCACCTACCTATGCAAGAACAGAGGTAGGGCCAGCAAGATGGCTTAGCAGGTCATCGCCACCAAGCCTGACGACTTGAGTTTAAGTTCCCCAGGACCCAACCACCCCAACCATAGAAGAGAGAGAGCCAACTCTCACAAACCATCCTCTTGACCACCATGCTTGGGCCCTGGCATGCAAAAATAAATAAGTAACTGTAACTGAAAATGTTTAAATGATAGTTTTCAATGAAAATGTGCAGTTGTTCTGTGAGAGCAAAGAGTTATAACAAAAACACTCTGGGCTCTTTCTCCTAAACCGAGCCAGGCCCGCCCGCGCTTAGGGGATGCCACGTGATCATCATTAAAGCAATGAGAATATTTTCAGGGACATATGTCTGACTGACTTGAGTTTAGCTGGCAGAGCTTAGCAGCAGCCAAAACCTCCAAAATAACTCACGGCTGGCCAGCCCTGCTACAGCACACTCTGCACAAGAATTTCACACCACTGTAAGGATGCCCCACCCCAGACCAATGGGCTGTAAGGCCATATGCAAATTGCTGTGACATTGAACATACATTCCTGTGACACCACCAGCAGGTCAAGTGTGATACCCTGAGCCCGTCCAGCTGGTCTCTGCAAAAGTCACCAACCTGAACAGATCCTGTGGTTTCTTGTCCCTGCCCCGCCCGACCAGCAAGTTATTTTTAACTTACAACATTGGCTGATAAGTATGTTTCACATTTGAAAAAAAAAATGCCCTTTCAGAAACAGAAACTATGAACAAAAAAACCCAAACAAAATACCATTGCAATTTGGTGAGACATCTCTCCACTGAGGCTTTGGGAGAGAGTGTTCATCCTGGATCACAGGTTTGCAAGGAGGACTGAGCAGGACTGGCTTAGCATTCAGCGGCGTTCTCGGCACAGCCAGCATCAGCCTTCAGCAGAACAGTACGTTGACATGGGTGTTTCCTAAGAAGCCACCTTTTGTAAGACGTCTCTGTTAGAAAAGGTAGCTGTGAGGTCAAGGACAGCATACTATTACAGTTGTCCCTCATAAAATGACCATAGGTGGAAGTCATGGGCGTGGCAACCTTCCAGGTCAGGCCAACATCTGTTGACTTGTTAACTGGATACCGGCCATGCATCACGCACCACGGCAGGTAGTGTGGTAACCTCACAGGACTGGACCTGGTGAGAGCCTCCAAGCCTGCGTCCACCTCCGTATCCTCAGCCTAATGTTATAGCATCCATAGCTTTTCTTTGGTGATTCCAAAATGTGTAGCTAGAAGAAGGCCTTCAGTCACAGTCTTCAGTCAGGGCAGGAACAAACGTGAAGATAGCTGAGCTGCAACCAGACACAGCCTAACAAGTTCTTCATCTTAAAGGGCCCCAGCATTACACTCCTTCCTGGTTGAAACCTGCCTTCCAGTCAGACTTTTGATGGTAGAGGACACTTAAAATGGTTGGTTATATATAGTTTCCAAGTAGTCTGAGTTCAGTATGATAGCCACATTTTAATTTTTTTTTTAAGAAGGCATAAGCATGAGGCTGGAGAGACAGTGCTGAGTTGGAGCACAGCCTGCTCTTCCAGAAGCCCTGAGCTAAGTTCCCCAGTGCCCATACCATACTGCGTGTAACTCTAACTCCAAAGAATCAGACACTCTCTCTGGCCTCTTCCAGAACATACACATATCACACACACACACACACACACACACACACACACACGCACACGCACACGCACACGCACACGCACACGCGCACACACACACACACACACACACACACGTTTAAAATCTGTTTTTAAGGAGAAAGCTGAAGGACTCAAGGCAAATGCTGAGGCTTCTGGAGTGTAGTTCTTAGAAAGTAATGGACAGAGGGGTGAAGGAAGAAAAGGAGGGGGAAGGGAGGGAGGGAGGGGGGAGGGGGAGGGAGGGGAAATGTGATTGTTTTACTTTTGTTTGAATTTTAGAGATAAAAAAAAATTCATCAGTTTCAGCCACTTGGTTCTTCCTAACAGTCAGCTGCAGGGACTCAGGCTGGCCCAAGCACGGTGAGCATGGCTCTGGCAGGCCTTGCCTCTGCCTTAGATTCCTAAAGCTAGCCCCCAAAATCTATTCCCTTATTTGGCCACTGCCTCCTCCGGAGGGTGACTACCAAGGTTCAGCTATCAATGTATTGAAGTCCAGCAAATGAAAGCCCCCTTTGGCTCATCTCGTTAACGTGCCCAATTAAAATCAAACACCTCATCCTAACTCAGGGTTTCCCCTCCTTTAGAAACTGACACTTGCCTAGGGACCTCGTCAGTCTCCTCTCTATCTGGTCTCAGAATCAATTTTACAGTTTGGCTGGGCTGATGGTCTCTTCACCTTGGCTTCTCTGAGAGTGGCTCTCTGTAGTCTTTATTGCCCACTGGCAGGGAGGGGCCCAGAGAATCCACTCAGTTTCAGGGACTTCCTGAAGCTATTTGGAATTGTTTGCCTGCATGCTTAAGGAACTTCCCTGGAGTATGGATATCTCAGTTTTGGAGGAAACTGTTACACAACACATAGGAAGACTTTGCCAATCTCCTGAGCCTAACCTGGAGAAGGTTTTGCCACCCCCATTCCCATCCACCTAAAGTGCTGGGGCCCTTGACACAGCAGCAATCATGGTAACAATACATACTCAGAATTTCAACTGCTCTTCCCTCACTCCGCTGCAAGAGGCAGGCCAAGAGAGGCCCTGATAACCCAACTATTACACTGTCTGAACAGTCTGAAAAGCAGGCAGCCCCTGTACTGTTGTAAGTGAAGCCTTTTGCTGTTCACCGACAAAGTGTAAGCTGCTTTAGCAAAATCAGAATTCAAATCCTCTGCTTTCCAGACCTCCGTGGTTTCTTCCTGTAAGTAGCTCCTGCGTCTTTAATAACCACATCCCCTGTGTTTGGTTGCCCATATCAGCCCAGACCCAGCCCTGCCTCATCTCTTAACCTCATCTGGGTTTGACATTTGTTTGGGATCTTCTGCAGTGCGTTTACTAGCCATTTTTACTGTTGCTGCACTAATAAATTATTTATGGTGGGAAACCAAAATCCAAAAGTCCTGGCTACTTGAAGGCAGACTTTATTGAAAACATCTCCTCCCGGCTTGCAACACAGAGCCCACCAGACACACTCCGTTTCTCTGCTCACCCAGCCTCAAGGCACGTCTGAAGAGACACAGCCCATGGCTACAGAGGCGGGGTGGGGGGTGGGTGAAAGAAGGGAGCTGGAAGTCCATTCTCCAGCGTGGATTTTTACTTCACGGCTATTGCCTGGTGCCATGTAGGCCCCAGATGAATGTGACCTTATGGGTCTCGTGATGCTGGGAGGCCAGTGAATGAGATGGGAAGCCACCCCACCCCGATGCAGTGATCACCTGTTCACACAGGAGCTGGCTATGGAGAGGCTGCTGAGACGATCTGGTAGGGAGACGTCGCCCTGCGTAAGGTCTTGATGAGCAGTATTGAGGATCTGAGTTTTAGATCCCCAGCACCCGTGTTCGAAACAAAACAATGCACCATGCCTTTATCCTAGTCCGGGGAGACACAAACAGGAGACCCCAGAGGTTCACTGGCCTGCCACTCTAGCCACTAGCGACTCTGCCGCAAAAATAAATTAAATAAGGCCAAAAGTAATAGAGAAGACACCTGACATTAACTTCTGGCCTTCACATGCACACAACTGCACATACACACCCCAGTGGACAAATGTGAGCACACACACACACACACACACACACACACACACACACACACACACACAGGGCGGGGGAGGGGCGGGAAGGCGAGAGGGGCTGGTTATCGAGCGGCCGATTCTAACGCACTGGGCTGAGACGTCTCTGGAATAAAAGGGGAGTTTATATTCTGCAGAAAGCGGACGATTAGTTGAGAAGAAAGTAGCCATAAGACCCTGGGTAGTCCAACCCATCAGCCTTTCACCTGAAAACCATGCGTGCTGACACCAGACAGGTTCCCCGTGTGAAACCCAGGAGAGGACTTCATAGCTAAAGGCTGGAGGATACTGGCAGCTTAACTGCAGAAAGGGCAAGCAAGAGAGGAGGGCTCCAGTGACTCCACAGGACAGACGTGCAGCCCTGGGGCCCTAGAACAGGGACAGTGAGCAGAGCCAGAGAAAGAAGAGACTCTTTCTGACGCCATGGCACTGGCAGCATCGCCAGACCCCGCTGTTCGCCTTGGGTCCCCGAGGTGGGACCTCAGGACGGTCTCAACTCTTCACTTCCACGCCTTGTGGTCCAGACGCCGCCGCAGGGCCTCCCCCTCTTTTGCCACGGGGGTGGGGACAGTCGAGCTCGACCGCACAGGCATCAATGACAGCTTTAAGGCAGAAGGAGTGGGGGCTGTCCCCCTCCTCCCCGTTAGCACACCCTGGCGCCTGGAGTTGGTACTGGCAGTCAGAGGGGTCCGGAGACTGCGCCCTCACCCTGCCCTCCTCCCCTAGGCTGATCCTCCTGAAGGGTTGGTCCCGATGTTCCCAGACACCTAGGAACCGAGGGCTCCCAAGCCTCTGAGCCGGCTTCCTTGCTGCATCTAGCTAGTCCGGGAGCCGTGGGGAGGACGCAGTGCCGAACACAGGGCCGGGATCTCGGTGAGGGTGGGGGAGATGCGGGCGGGGGAGGGGGTGGCGTGGGGTGCAGAGGTGCCAGGGACCGAGGGACAGCGGGGCACCTGGCCCGGCCAGGCGGCTTCAAGTTTCCACGGGGCGCAAGGTTGTGCAACCGTGAGCCGAGCGAAAGCGGAGCGGCGAGCGCCTCGGAAAACAGGGCGAGCCCATAAACAAAGCCACGTGGCCTGGGGCCCCGGGGGGCCGGGCTAAGAGCAGGCGGCTCTTCCGGCAACAAAGAGCCCGGGCCGAGGCCCGGGATAAATACTGCGCCCCGGCAGCGGCGCTGCAGCATTCCGGGAGTCCGAGGCCACACGAGACCCTCCCCGGCGCCTGCGCCCTCTGCGACTGCGGGGACCCCCCGCGCCCTCCCCAGATCCGAGCCCTGCACCCCAGATCCCCACGCTCGTCCCGGTCTCTGCCTGCGTTTCCCCCACACACCCCACCCCTGCCCCAGCATCTTCCCAGCGCCGCGCATCCCCGGGACCAGCAAGGCCGGAGGGTCCCCGGCTGTCAGTCGGTGGCGTGCGCGCTCGGTGCCATGCCGTTCCTCGGGCAGGACTGGCGGTCCCCGGGCCAGAGCTGGGTGAAGACAGCCGACGGCTGGAAGCGCTTCCTGGACGAGAAAAGCGGCAGTTTCGTGAGCGACCTCAGCAGGTGAGGACGTTCTCCAACTCCCAGCCCCACAAAACCGACCTTAGCTGGTCTGGGGCGGGCTGGAGTGGGGGGGTGGCGGGGCGCGCACCGCAGCAGCAGATGAAGGAAGGCAAGCAGGGCTGGGCCAGGGTAGAGAGGGGGCCTCGGCTGGGGACTGAGTGAGGCGCCCGGATTTCTGCAAAGGTCGCCAGAACACAAGAGATGGGGGTGACCTGGTGTCCCTTACTGATCAAAGTCAGTGTCTCCCAGAGAAAAAGATTGCATACAGATTGCATACAGATTGCATACAGAACCCGGACCTCCTCCAGTCTGGCAGCTGGGAACCATGTCCCTAAACACTTGTGAACCACTCGGGGACTCTGCTTAGCCCCGGGAGTTGCGCAGTTACTGCTTTAAGTGGGCGCTAGCGAGTTGGTTGTGTGCCTTTCGCTGTTCTGGGACAGGACCCAGGGAGAGCAACAGTCACGGCGGTCACGAGCCGGATGGCGGTGGGTATGGTCGTGGGCCCGGCCTGCCCTGCGTGCACGAAGGCTCTTCCCACGCACAGTCGCCGGCTGAGTGGGCAGAGAGAAAGAGTGACTGGGAGGGGCATGGGCCCTGGGACAGCAGCCTTCCTGGGCAGATTTGCCGAGTGGGTGGGAGTGGTAACGCTTAAGGGGTGCAGGGAGACCGGGGGTGAAACCCACACGAACAGTCTTGCACCTGTTACACAGTGAGCACACTCCCGTCCCTAGTGGTGCCTGCCAGCTGCAGGGAGACCACCCGGACTTGAAGTCTCACCTGAGCTCTGTCATCTGGTGGGAAATCTGAGGTGGTAACAAGTGCCCACTCATAAATTATGAGGTCGAGAGTCAGTCCCCAACCTGGGCAGCCGGTTGCCTGAGACACACACACACACACACACACACACACACACACACACACACACACACACACACACACACACACACACACACACACACACACACACACACACACACACACACACACACAAACACACACACACACACACACACACACACACACACACACACACACACACACACACACACACACACACACACACACACGCAAACACACACACACACACACACACACACACACGCAAACACACACACACATACACACACACACACACACCACACACACACACCACCCACCCACCCTAAAACTGATTTCTGCAGAGTTCAGTGAGGGGGCCAGGTCCCACGGGAGTGAGATTTGCCAATGGTTGTTTGAATAAAGGTTTGGCAATTAATTATCAAAAAACTGTGGTTATATGGGCAGCTTGCCCTCCAAGGCCTCAGTTTGTTTGTGATTTGTAATGCTTGAATTCCCTTTGTCTCTTAATGAGGTGACACAAACCAAAAACCCGAATCTATTAATTAATCTTTGTGTTAGGTCCTTTGAGCAGCCCCAGGGGAGTTTAGAATTCGCTAAAGAAAATCTGATTCACAGAAAAATCAGATAAATTACCCAACTGTTGTCGTAACCTGATGGGTTTTCTACAGGATGGAGTTAACCATTATACATACTTAGAACATCTTCCTCAACTAAGTGAGAAGTGCCCTACATGGAGCCATCCTCCTTAGGGGCCAGAATCTAATATCCCAGACCTTTGTTTCTGTAGAAAAAGCACAGCTTCATCCCAGGGTGATGCTGCAGGGGTCCAGCCAGCTGCATCCCGTTGGCTTCCCCGATAAAAATAGATAACAGCCCACTGTTTTCAGTGGGCCCAGATCTAAATTGGAGAGACCGCGGTTCACCTGGATACTCACTCCATTCTCCCTCCACGAGAGAGACTAGAAATAGTGACGCCCCACTCTCCTGAAGATGAGTTAAACTGGCCGTTTCAGGAGGCTGGAGTCTGGGAGGTAGCCCTTCCCGCCCCCTTTCTTTGCTTGCTTATCACACCTGTGAACTGTAGCTGTCACCCCCAGTCAGCATTGTCTCAACAGTGATCAACAGTGACCACCTGCAGCCCTATGCTGAGTCACAGTTGGGGACCGATTTAGTCATCTGCGGCTCAGAGCAGCTGGCTGTTTGCAGGGTATTTTTTCCCCCAGCAACCGTAAACAATCCCCTCCCTCGTTCGCTGGAGAGTCTGCCAACTTCTTAAAAGCAGTGGCCTCCTGAGGTCAGGGTTCCTGGTCTCAAATATCCCACTGTTTCCAGGCTTGGTTTTCCCCGTGCCTGGCTGCACAGGTGAGCTTGAATGCCCTCTCTTGTTCTCAGAAAACAAAAGGCAGTTCCTTTATGAGAGAAGGTCAGTGACTGTAAGCTGAACTACCTACCAAGGAGCAGGTTGCTTCTCTAATTCCATGGACCATCCTGCGAGTTGCTAGCAAAAGTGAATAAAGGTGTACTTTGGGGGTTATTGTTGAGAGGGAGCCCTGAATTGCCTGCACAGTTTACCTGTTCTAGACTCCGCTGGCCATTGTCTCTGTGGTCCAGGGCCCTGTCCTCCCACAGCTAAATGTTACTCTCCCAAAGTCACCAAATGCCTCCTGAGATCACAGACTTCGGATAAGCTTAAAAGCTGGTCCCTTAAAAAGTTGGAATAAAGGAGGAAGGGCAAGCGAGACAGATTAGAATTTCAAGGAAGGAGCAGTGTTTTGAGCTGCAGGGATCCAAGAATGCTTCAAGGAAGTGGTGGCTGAAATGGCCCACACTGCCCCACCCCAACCCCAGGATGAGTAATCTCAACTCTTTTCTCCAAGCCCGGACCTCTGCAGCTAAAAGCCCATTCCTGCCATGCATACTGTGTGTTGCTCAGACTGGCCCAGGAAGGAGGAAGTTGGTCTTTATGCCTTGAATAAAAATATTCGTAGAGATATTTTTATGAGCATGTACTCTGTGGAAGGCAGTATTGTAGGAAGCGTCCTGCACTAGCCTGTCTCTCCAAAGCAGTCCAGGAAGGAGTCCTTTGAAGCTCGGCAACCTGGATACGACTTGGAGCAAATAAACATCAAAATCCCACCGGCCATAATCAGAGCCATAGAAGTATTTGGGGTCAGGACGTGGTTTTATTAAATGCTTTTCTTAGTTACAGATGAAGTAAATAAACTCGGGTTTCCCATGCCCTCCTTTATCTGCTGCGGAACTGGTCCTATTTTGCCATCTCTTCTGCAGTTGCCTGAGGGTATTTTCTGTGTGTTTGATGGCAAATGTGGTTGCTGGGTGGAGGAGGGCTTTGCCTGTATACATCAAGATTAGTAAGAAGTCGTTATAAACTTAATTTTTTCCATTTGTACAGAGGTAACGCACTGTATTAAATATGTAAGGTCTTAAAAAAAAAAAAAAAGAAGGGATTTTTGAAAGCCCATCCCATATGAAGGGATGCTCTCTTGACCTGGACACATGGGGAAGGGCCTAGGCCTGGCCCAGGATGATGTGGTAGACTTTGGGGAGCCCCTTTTGAGGGCCTTACCCTGCCTGGGAGTGGAGGGGGGATGGCTAGGGGCAGGTGGGATGTTGGGGGGAGGGGAGGGAGAGGGAGAAGGGATTGACATCTGAAGCAAGCTTGTTCCTAATTTGAATAATAAAATAAAATAAATAAAAAAAGAAGTCGTTATAAAGCATCAGGTCACTGACTACTGTTGCATTTGGTAAGGCAGCCTCCTTGAGATGGTTTTGCTTACTTTAAATATATTTATATGTATGCTATAACTTGTAAACGGTGGTCATATTCCCTGTTAAAAAACATCTGAGTTGTGATTTTGCATTTCCTGGAGACAGTCATAACCAAAGTCTCAAAATAGCCAGTGAATAGATTATTGCTTAAGAGAAAACATAAGCAGACAACACAAAGTTCACAGCCTTGCTCCCAGACCCAGCCTCCAGAATTCAAACCCTAATACAAAGTGAGGAAATGAGGACCTGTAGGGTTTCCCTGTGATGAAAACTTTTCTATACTCTGCATCGAGAGAGTATCATCGATGCTATGAAATTCGTCTTGAACCGGCTTTTTGAAATGAGTCACTCCAGCTTAAAGCAGCTCATTATAGCAGCCGTGAAGAAAACAAGTGCTCAGATTCCCTCAAACACTTTCTACTAGAAAAGTATAAGATGAGGTATGAACTGTGAAAAATCAGAGAGAATGGTGGTCACTAGCTGTGCCTAAGAAGGGAGGCTGCAGCAGACCCTGTGTGTCACTTAAAATAAGATAGCTTTGTTTAGTTGTGCTCAAGGCACGGAAGTTTAACTGTAGCTTATAGGGTTGTGTGTCTCTGTATATTTCTTTTAAAATAAGCCTCTTCGTGATGTTTTTGCCCACAGAATGTCCTAGCTTTGTTTTCTGAAGCTTTGGGACGTCACAGACCGCTCAAGTGACTTTCTGTCTTTTCCTCCACCTCGGCTTTGATTGAAATTCTTTAAGTTGGCCTCTGAAACTCAGAGTTCTGTTTTTGTTTTGCCCATTTCTTTCTGCCTACTAGAATATCACCCCTCCAGTGACTCTGTAGCCCTCACAGCCATGCAAGTGGACAAACACACACTCTGGAGCTGGACAAAGCCTGACCCAAAACATTCACCTTGGCTCACTCAGACAAGTGTCTCTCCGAGAGCCGTCATTTCTGCAACACACAATCTGAAGCCTAAAAATATCCTGTTTCCCTGAATGAAAAAGAGAAGGCAATGGACGGCTGATCAGTGGCCAGGGTGGCCTGCCAGGTTTTTCCCTGTAGTCTGAAAGCAGCACAGGGTATCTAGCTGGTGGGGTCGGCATTTTAGTAAGATACTAAGGCAAGTCCTACTTACTGAGACACTAATTGCAATGAAAGAATACTGGACCAGTTTTTGGCCTTCTTGGCACCTTCTGTCATTTACACAAAGCCGGAATCAGAGGAGAGCATATATGCTTATATTCACCCCCCCAAAAAAAATATATAAATCAAATCACATTTTTTATTGAAATTAAAGGACTCAATATATTAGTGGACACACACACCTGTTGTTACAAATCCTGCCTTCCTCCTGGGGGTTGAAAGAGGCAGGGAGCCAGGTGGTGGTGGGGCATGCATTTAATCCTAGCACTCAGGAGGCAGAAGCAGGCAGATCTCTGAGTTCAAGGTCAGCCTGGTCTACAGAGTTCCAAGACAGCTGGGGCTACACAGAGAAACCCTATCTCAAAAAACCAAAACCTAAAAAAGAAAAAGGTTAAATTTTAGTATTTCTTCCCCATCATTTTTGTAGAAAGTAGTCAAGAATTTTCTTTAAATTGTGAGACTATCAGCCACACTCCCATAATACCTCAGCCTGCTGAAGGAAGTAGGCACCTGACCAAAGTTGGACCAGCCCACCCTTCGGTGACCTAGATATTTGGTGTCTTCTCAGCCCCTCTAAGTTAACGAATTGTGCGTTTTTCTGGTTTCTGTTAGGATCCAGCACTTTAACCTTTCAGCCTGAGTCCCACTGTTGTTAAACAAGTAGTGTCATGTGCAAAATACCTGCCAGAAGGGGACTTTTTAAGTTAGATTTTTGTAATTGTGGTCATGTTTTAAAGACACGACAGGGACAGGCTAGTTGAAGCAGCTTGGTCATACGTTAAAGTGAATGACTGGTATAATATGTGATTTATAGTTCATTAAAACCGTTTATAAGGAGAAGGGCAGGGTGTGATAGCATGTCTGCAATCCCAGCATTCTGTACAGACAGTGCTCAGGAGGCTGAGGCGGAGGAACAGTATTTCAAAACCAGCCTGTGCTACGTAGTAATCCAAGGCCAGCCTGAGCTACATAGTAAAATCTTGTCTTAAAAAGAAGAGAAAGGTACTGGACATGGTGGCGCTCCCTTTTAATCCCAGCACGGGGGGGGGGGGGGGGGGAGGCAGAGACTGGTGGATCTCTGTGAGCTCGAGACCAGCCTGATCTACAGAGCGAGACCCTGCCTCAAAGAGAGAGAAGAGTTGAGGGCTGGAGAAGGTGGAAGGGTGGATAAGGGAAGGAGGAAGAATGGTGCAAAGGGAAGGAAGAAGCCAGGGCAGCTTGGACTAGATGCTCTGCGTCTTGCAAAATGCAGGCATTGTGTGGCAGCAGGGATACCAGCCATCGCCCTCCCCTGTTGAGCACTTTTGTTTAAAGTGAGACGGTAGCGAGCTGCGTCAGTCTCACAGAGTATAGTGTTCTCCGTCAAATTATAATGGAAGGCCCTGTTAGAGAAGTCAGAAGGAACGCATGCCCCCGTCCCTGCCTGCCACACGGAGGTGATATATTTACTAAAAGAGACAAGTCCGTTCTTGTGCCTGGGTGGCAGCGGTTCTTAGCCTGTGAGTCACAACCCCTTTGGGGTCAAATGGCCCCTTCACAGGGAGGGGTCACATATCAGATATTTACATTAGGGTTCATAACAGCAGCAGAATTGCAGTTATAGAGTAGCAGTGAAATCATTTTATGGGTGGGAGTCGCCGTAACATGAGGGATGGTGTTAAAGGGTGCAGCATTAGGAAGGCTGGAGAAAGGCTGCTGTCCGGTCTTTTTGTCTGGGAAGCATATGTATGTGTTGGTGTGTTTTATAATCCAGGGAGTTATTTGTGGAAGGATAGCTGTCACAACCCTTTTCTCTCCCCTTACAGCTACTGCAGCAAGGAGGTTTACAATAAAGAGAACCTCTTCAACAGCTTGAACTATGACGTTGCCGCCAAGAAGAGAAAGAAGGACATACTGAACAGCAAAACCAAAACGCAGTGTAAGCCATTTGTTTTGAATGTAAGAAGAATGGTGTCTGGGGACATCCGCTCAGTTGGTAGAGCGTCTGCCTGGGAGGCAGAGTCAGGCCTGGCTGGGTTCAGCCCCTCCGTGCTCTGTAGTTAGGCATTGTGCCCCTGGAAGGTCAGCCCAGCAGGAGGATGAGAAGTTCAAAGCCATGGTCCAGTGCTGTCTAACAAATCCAAAGCCAGCCTGCGGCTATGTGAGACCCTGTGAGAAAAGAAAAGCAGAGGCTGTCGGGAGATTGCTACGGATGGTTCTTGAAAGCAATGAGTCCTCTCATCTTGAGCGATGCCTCCATGCCGTCTGTATCACTCACCTGGGGTTGCTGGGAACTTTGTGTCCTTCCGCAAACCCAGCTATGCCTTTCACAAGCAAAATTAGCATATTTATCGTTCGAAAGTCCTCGCCAGAGGAGTGTGTCCCTGCTTGTCACTTGCCTTTGACATAGGTAAGATAGTTACAGGTCAGGGATATAACCAGCTGAGCCCATTCCCAAAGTGCTTTGGTTTTCAGCTGTTTGGAGGCTTTGCAGATAGGATTGTGAGGATGAGGACATAGCTCAGCACTGGCCTCCCAGGCACAAAGGCCCAGATTCATCCTCAGTACCAAATGGACTGGGCACAATGGCTCGTGGAAGGTAGAAGAGTTTGAGGCCAATGTAGGATGCATAGACTCTGTCTCAAAATGAAGAAAAAAAAAAAAACAGATGGAAGAAGAAAATAGATATGTCCCTCTTGCATAAATCTTGCTCACATGGTCTAGGTACTTATGTGTAGGATATAAGGGTCCATTAAAATTGCGTGTTTTCGCCGGGTGTTGGTGATGCACGCCTTTAATCCCAGAACTCGAGAGGCAGAGGCAGATGGATCTCTGTGAGATCGAGGCCAGCCTAGTCTCCAGAGCGAGTGCCAGGATAGGCTCCAAAGCTACACAGAGAAACGTTGTCTCAAAAACCAAAAAAAAAAAAAAAGAAAAAAGAAAAAAAGCGTGGTTTCCTGTTAGACTGTTGGTAAAGTCTTTTTTGTGTCCAAACATGTTAAACTTTGTAAAATAAATTTTTTAAAAAATGAGTCACATTTAAAACCTTAAGGCTGCTGCACGTTGTTCAGATATGTTCCTTTTGCATTTTTGGCCTCCGTAGATTTCCATCAAGAAAAGTGGATCTATGTTCACAAAGGAAGTACTAAAGAGGTGAGCATATACCCACTCACTACAGCACCACGCTCCTAGGAGAGCTTTGGGCACAGAGGGTTCTTTATGTCTAAGGGGGTGGGGTCAGCTTTCTGTCAGAGGGAGTGGGCAGGGAAGAGTGCTATCTTCAGGCTTTGCCTTGCTTAGGGGTTAGGCTTTCGAGGACTAACCATTAAATCCAGCAGGCGTTTTCAGGGCCGGCTCTCTGCGGTAGGTGGGTCCTTGTACGAAGTCGTCTTCTGTGGTACGGGATAAGACGGGCCATTTGCTCACTGGAACGTGAGGCAGCATGACAGAGTGACAGCATTCTTGTTTCTTTCGGGGGGGGGGGCCTTGGACAACACCCCGTTTCTCTATGGCATCAGGGGCAAACCCAAATCACCCAGGAACTTAGGACAGGATGAGATGATATACCAGAAGTCTGTATCCCCGATTCTCTGTGTGTCCATACACAAAGTTCAGAGCTTGTTTTCTCCCACACAAAGCACAGTGTGCGGGGTGATGCCATCTTGGCCGCAGGGAGAACTGAGCGAACTCTTCCCATGAGTGTGTGGCAGACACTGTCGCAATCCCAAATAGCATGTACGCAGTTCCCAGTGATGCACTGTACACTAGCACGCCCAGACCAGTGTGTGCAGAGAGCTAGGGTGGTACTAGTCACGAAAACGGATGGTCCACAGGTTAGTCCCCAAGTGGAGGAGATGTGGGCTGCACCACTCTCCTGTGTCTCCTGGGATTCGGATGCAGAGAGGAAGGCGAAGCCCAGTCCTCTAAGACGGACAGTGGGGTGTTCAATGGAGTCCCTGGACTGTACGGGTATAGCCTTGCATGGCGGGAGTAACGTGTGTCTGTCTCACTCACATGCAGCGCCATGGCTACTGCACCTTGGGGGAAGCTTTCAACAGGCTGGACTTCTCGACCGCCATACTGGATTCCAGAAGATTCAACTACGTAGTCAGGGTGAGTCTCAAAAGCCCAAGCTTGCCCAGACTCTTGAACTGGATTGTTAACATCCATGTTGTCTGGAGGGGTCTTGGCAATGGTGGCAGAGCACGCCTTCAGTCCCAGCATGCAGGAGGCAGAGGCAGGCGGATCTCTGAGTTCAAGGCCAGCCTGGTCTGCAGAGCGAGTTCCAGGACAGCCATGGTTACATGGAGAAACCCTGTCTTGAAAAACAAAACAAAATTCATGTTGTCCTAGTTTTGAATGAGAGAGGGAGAGAGGGAGGAGGAAGAGGAGGAGGGAGGGAGGGAGAGAGAGAGAGAAAGAGAGAGAGAGAGAGAGATTTTTATGACCATGAGGGTGCAGTGCAAGCAGAAGACAACTCTGTCCAGCATTGCTTTCCCAGTCCCCAGGACTTGAGGGTCTAGATGGTAGCTGTGTTGTTATGTCCAAGACGGACTCCCCTCAGACATGCTGTGCCATAATTCCTCAGAAAATCTGTGAGTCAGTCTGTCACCAAGTAGACATTCACTCCTGGTCCTCCCACACTTCCCCCTGTCTAAATGGGAGCATGGAGCAGGCAGCAACAGCAGCAAAGGAGAGTTTCTCAGGAAATAAGCCCCAAATTGAGCTGCTCTGGGTCACAGCTGGCCTGCTTCAACTTAGGCCACATAAATGGGTGGGCTCAAAGCCCCTCTGTGTGACCTTCCCATGCCTCCCACCCTAAGGCTGACACTGTTATTGGGGTCTGTTGCTTTCTACTCTAAACCCTATTGTGAAAAAAAAAATGAATGAATTTTAGCAAAGTATTAATAATGAAGGAAATAGCACCATTGAGTGTGACATGCTTTGAGGTTGTTGAGTCTGGGTAGTGGTTTTACACACACACACACACACACACACACACACACACACACACACACACTTACTTTGTGGTACATTTTTTGTTGATGGTTTACCCTTAGGAAGAAGAAGCTGTTTAGATTTGGGACTCTGAAATTGGAGGGAATTTCCACCTGTGGGTGTTACTTGGTTAAGCGTTTGTTTTCTTTTTCTGGGTTGTCCATCTTCTCGCTGCCAATCACACGGTCAGATGACCGCAGCAGCTCAGCCAGGGTGATGACATGCCAGTCCCCTGGAGGCCTGGTTCATTCACCTGCCATCTGGGGAGGCGCAGGCTGGCCGTGCAGAATGACCTGGCAAGAGCCGAGGCCTTCAAGCAGCAGGTTGAGGGCCTGGGCTGAGCCTATGACGCATGAGCAGTTGTGTTCTCGCTGGCTGAGCCCTTCTTCAGGGGATAAAAATAAGAGCCCTTCTTGGGTAAAGTGTCCCCGTCATCCTGCATGACTCTGCTGGTTTAGAGAGGTCACCTAGTCCTCACAATGCCTACAGACTAGTCTGGCTGGTTGGACTAATGTCCCAGGGAGATCTGGAAACTTCCGTGGCTAAGAATATGAATAGTTTCCACCGGCTGTGTTAGAGGAGACATCAGATCTGATTACCTGTTAGAAATCGATCATCAGAACGATCCGGTTTTAGATGGCGCTCCTACTCACCTACTGTTCTTTTCAAAAGACATAAAGCGGAGGGCCCACATTATAACACAGCCGCACACATGTTCACCTTTAACCTTTTCAGTGTAGGTGCTTAGACTATTTCCATGTAAACGGACAGTACAGCCAGGTGACTGACTTATCCGGGGTCACGGGACTGTGGAAGGAACGGAATGCAGACTTAAGAGCTCATGCTGGCATCTGCTGTTCTGGGTTCTTTGTTAGCCAGGATTCTAAGAGGGGTGTCCCTGGCTTCAAATGGAAGGTCTGAAAACATGGTGATGTTTTTACACATGGGTGAGCTCTGCCGATGAGAGCCAGCTATTCAGACTCAGCCACTAATACTTAATACTAATTAATAGTAATTATTAATATTACTAATATTAATTTATCAATTATATGACATTTTAAATTGGATAATTATGTGTGGTGGATTATAATTAATGTGATTAGTTGGTTATTAATATTAATTAATTAATGGTTGCCTCCTTACCCAAACTACTATTGAATCCCCCATACAAGGGGGTTGAAGGTTGGTAGCTTGGAATAGCAGCCGACTGCCAGGACACCAAGGCCAGAGAAGGCAGCATATCTCCGCTTTGGTTGCACTTAACCACTTAAGAAGCCAGTAGGAGCCGGGCGGTGGTGGCGCACACCTTTAGTCCCAGCACTCGGGAGGCAGAGGCAGGTGGATCTCTGTGAGTTTGAGACCAGCCTGGTCTACAAGAGATAGTTCCAGGACAGCCTCCAAAGCGACAGAGAAACCCTGTCTCAAAAAAAACAAACAAACAAAAAAAAGAAGCCAGTAAGTATCTGCCACCTGCCCCAAGAGCTTCTGAGTTCACTAATTGCAGGTTGTGTGCAGGTATTGGCATTTTTTAAAGTATCTGCTAAGGAAATCTTAGTGAGTTTTATTAGAGTCTGCACACTAATTCAGGAATTTATTGAGGACCCAAATGTTATATTTTGCATAATAAGCTTTTAAACAAGATACACATCATCAAATCCTAGTTATGACTTCTGGAGTGTGTACTGTGGGCCATCTGTAATGTGTGGTGGGAAGAGGGGAGCCCCTCCCACTCTCCAGCTCAACGTCTAGACCCTGTTAGCGCTGATACCTTCCATAAACCAATTGCTTTGGTCCTCTAAACTGTGGAGCTGTGGGAATCGTGCCTGAGTCATTGTACCTCTGTGGAAATGGAACGATGCAGTATGAAAACAAAGACAGAGGAAGTGCGGAGTGTTGGGTATGTTTCCGTGCTTTACACGTGTGCGGCCATCTTTCCTGAGTGATGAAAATGGGGGGTCTGGGTCTGCAAATGAGATACAATTGAAGATTTGCCCGTTTGCAGCAGGACCTCTGAGGTGCTGAGAATGGCTGAACATTTCTTTTAAACCCTTTCTCTGCAGTGGGGCTTGGTGATGGTAAACACCAGCATTTGCCTAAACAACCCCATTCCTCAGTGAGTCACTTAAGAAGGCTGCGTTATTAAGGGTCAGGGCAGTGACTCAACAGGAAAGACACTTGCCACACAAACCTGGCAGATGGAATTCTGTCCCCTGGAAGGACATTGTCCCTTGATCTCTGTATGGTGACACTATGGTAGCATACACCATATCAGTACAAACACACACACCCCACACACACCACAATAAATAATATTTTTTAAAAGAAATAATGAGAGACCCTGCCTCAAAGTAAGATGGAAGGAGAGAAAAGTTGTCTGTGCCCTCCATACACTTGCTGTGACTTGTGTGCCCACACAAAAGAAAAATAATTTTAAAACAAGATTTTTTTTTATATATGATAAAATGAAACTACCTCCAAGATAGACCATTATTCAAGCAGGGGACTGCATTATTGAGATAAAATAGAATTAAGTTAAGATTCCAAGCACCAAAAAAAGTGGCCTAAGGGCTGCAGCAATGGCTCCATGGTAGAGCACTTGCCTAATATGTCCAACACCCTGGGTTCTAACCCCAGCGCTGAAAACAAAATCTGTATACACATATATATGCATGCGTGTTTTCATATTTATGTGATTGTGATAAGCAATGAATAGCCATGATACCACCTTAAGGTCTGCAGTAGAATAGGGCAAGCTCCTCGGGTCAGCATGGTCTCCCTCTTGTATCTGTAAGCACCACAAGCCAAGAGTGATTTGTGTATTTTCCAAATATTTTTTTTAAATTAAAGAAGCATAATAATAAGGCATTAAAATTATGCACAACCCAAATATCACTGCCCGTGTACTTTTCCTGGAGCCCAACTACGCACACTTGTTAACATGCTGTCTGGGGCTCTTTCTGTGCTAAGTGGAAATCAGATTCAGAGTTGAGTGACAGTTCCTGTAGCCTGCAAGCATGAAACATTTACTGTCCTTTACGTTTTTCTGACCTCTACTGCGCCGTCTCATTTGTGATTTGTGAACCATGTTGGTGACTTGGGAAATGTGTGCTGTGGTTATCTGAGCTATATCACCATGATACACAGTTTCAAAGCGTCTGACTGACGGGCACTGGCGTGTAGAGGAGGGGACCTATGAGAGTAGGTGGCGTAGCCTGTGAAGTCTCAGGAGGTGGCATTGTGAGCAGCTTATCCAATAGACTACCAGGAAGGAATAAGTGGGGTTTGAACTGGGCTTAGGAGCAATAGAACTCAGGGAAACCAGGGAAGGCCGTCAAGAGTGTGCTCCAGCATACCAGGTCAGGCGAGGCTATTGCCATGCACAGTTTTCACATGACCCTGGGCAAACTTCTGTCGTCGTCCCCCACCCCCCCACCCCCCCGTAAAACTGTAGTGATGCTCAGAGACACCCCCAGTCTCTCGGAGATGCAGCTAACAGCAAGGGAGATAATGTGGGAATCCCTCTTGTCACAGAAATGGATGGGTACTGGCAGTGATGGTTCAGTCCGCTATGGCTAAACCAAGAGGTAGACTTAAGAAGTCTTCAAATGAGTGGCTTCTTTGTGTGACATCGTCTAGTCGACCAGAGGGGTCCAGGGGGAAGAAGAATGTCAAGGAATAGAGAAGGTTGGAAAGGCATTCTTTTAATAAGTCATCATTTGTGACAGCTTTGGGTATTGCACCAGTTGCCGGCTGTCTCTTTGCAGTTCACTGATGCTAACCCTGTGCGTCTACTTCTTCTGTGAAGACGGTCAGGCTATTCAGTGGGACGGATGTGGTAAGCTCACTTGGAAGATGAGAAAGCAAAGGTCAGGGAATTGAGTGATCTGTACAAAGGTTATCTAGCCAAGAAGAAACACGGGATTTAAACCCAGTCCTGTGTCCTGTGGTTCTGTACCTGGTGCCGTCCACCACATGCTCAGATGGAGAGATGCAGAGTGGGGTCTCCTTTCTTTTCTTTTGTGTGCGTGCGTGCGTGCGTGCGTGCGTGTGTGTGTGTGTCATGTGTACTGTGTGCGCATGAGTGCAGGCCTGCGCCCGCTGCAATGCCTCTGTGAAAGTCACAGGACAACTTTTTGGGGCATCAGTCTCTCCTTCTGTGGCGGGGTCCGGAGACTGAACTCGGGGCATCAGGCCTGTATGCAGCAAGCATCTCTACCCATTGCACCGCCATGCTGCCCTCTGCCTTCGTTTGTATCGAGTAACTATTTGCATGAACATGGACACATATTCACAGGAGAAGACCATAATGCCAAGATAATTTTGACCATCATTCTTGGTTCTTCTGTGGGATTCAAATGAGACCAGCCACCTGGCAACTATAGCTGCAATTATCAACCCAGGAAGTCCATGCAGAACTTCAATACTGACTTCCTGATTGGGGTAAACGGGCCCCTGTTTACTAGTGAGGCAGGAAGGGCAGAGAAAGCCTATAGCCCTACTCTCGGTGGGAAAGCACACCCCAGCCTCAAGGCACATTCTTATTTTTTACCACACAGCCACCCTAAGTCTACTTAGATACTTCTACAAGTTGTATTCCTTCAACCCTGAAGAGGCTTTTTCCAAAAACGTGTTTTAGTTTAAGCTGACGGGTGGTTTGGCAAACAAAAGACCAAATATGACCCACTGAGTCAAATTTAAACCCGGTACTGAAATTGAGGCATACAGATGCCAAGCCCCAATGGGTTGTGGTAGGCATGACAGCCTGGCTCTTCATGCAGGTTCCGTAACCACAGTAACCTTGGATTAATTTGACGCATCACACACTTGGTGGCTTTCTTGAGGTGAAGGATGGCCTCGGCCATCAGGGGCTCAAAACTAGTGGTGTCTGAAATAGAGGGAAGGGGGCCAGCAGCAAGTCACAGCAGCACTGGCACGGCTGTATCTTGAAATGACTCTCAAAAATTCTTTGAGTTGCCATGTTTCCATATTTTTCTAACTGACTTTGCTCGTCCCACCTTAGAAACTACCGAGTTGAAAGCATGCTTGTTGTGTGTGTGTGTGAGGACTCAGAATCCAAGCCCATACTAACGGTCTTAGAAATACATTTTTTTATTGGAGTCCATCTTGGATTTTAGGCTGAGCCAGAACTTACTACAGAGTGGACAGGTGAACTGAGTTTTAAGTACCAATCTAGTGCCCATCCAGGAAGGAAGGACCTCATGAAGGTACTGGTGTTATACTGTGACATAGAACTCAAAGGCCTCCTGATTCTGTGAAAGGTCTCCAATGTCAAGGAAGAAAGAGTTGACATCCTCCTCCTCCTGATATGTCCCATACATGGCAAATCACTTCAAGTAAATGTTTTTGTAGCCCTAAGTTGTACTGAGCCCATGAACCAGTGTGCCTTAGCCACTTGAGAATCGAGTGGGACCTACCCTCTGCTGGAGGGGCCCTGACATCAAATCCCAGCTACATAAGCAATCAGTTGGGTTTGGTGCTGTCTAGGAGCATTGGATACGGCTTTTTAACTTTTATTTTATGCGCATTGGTGTGAAGGTGTCAGATCCCTTGGAACTGGAGTTACAGACAGTTGCGAGCTGTCAGGTGGGTGCTGGGAATTGAACCTGGATCCTCTGGAGGAGCAGCCAGTGCTCCTAACTTCTGAGCCATCTCTCCAACCCTAAGGTTGTGGCTTCTTGGAAAAAAAGCAGGACCTGAGATGCTCCCTTCCTGGTTGGCCTGAATTTGGCCAGGTGGAGAATCGGGTAGAGGGTTTGCAGGAACACAATTTGGGGGGGGGGGGACACGGAGGAGACCTGGAGACGGGGAGGACAGAAGTGAAAGGGAGTGATGATGGATTGAAACTCATCATAAGAGTCATAGGGACAGGTTGGGCACTCTGGGGTAGATGAGGCCACACTGGGAGAGTTGGGGAGCTCAGTTTAAACAACGTCACTGAGGAAGGCCGTGGCTGCTCAGATCTGTACAACAGGATTCAGGGACCCCTTGTAAGTTCCAGCGTAACTGGGGAGATGAAAGACGGAGAGGCAAGTTTCTCTTGGCTGCGGATACAATTAATTCATACAAACTTGGCCCTCCTCTTTATTTTAACTCTCTTAGTTCAAGAGCTGTTTCACTTGCAAATAATATTTACCCGATCTTGACGTGCCTGCAGAAAATTAATGTGGCTGAGATTTTTCCTCTCACAACCTGCCAGTGTTCAAGCTCAAAGTCAGGACAGAACCTTCCAGGTTTGTGATCTGTGTTATCCATTGAATAAATAAGGATCTTGGAAGTACACAGTACCCAAGGCAGGCAGAGGTGCTGCCTAATGTAACTGAAGGCTTATTACAAATGACAGCACCTTCCAGTCGACACCCAGCCTGACCACTGAGCACGTGACACATAGCTGAGGCTTCATGAGGCTGGAACTCTTCTCTGCTTTTGGTCATGCCAGCAGATTTTCCGAGCAAGTTATGGAAAGCCTCGTCTTAGGAGATGGAAGAATTTGGAGACAAATCTATCCTTTTCTGATGGTGCTTTGTTTGTTTGAGACAGTGTCTCTGTGTTGACCAGGCTGGCCTCGAACTCATAGAGTTCCAAATGTTTCTACTTCCCAAGTGCTGGGATTAAAGGCCTGTGCCACCACACCCAGCCAAGACACAAATATGTTCTTATATAGTATTAACAATACTATAGAATACACATGGTCAACCTCCATTCGGGTTTGACCTTTTAAATTGCCAAGAAGGGGGAGCTGCTATTTATTTTTTGATTATCAGTATCCCTGCAGAGGTCAGGTTGCCTGCCCTTCAAGGAGTGTTTGAGATGTTTTTCCTGGTTGATAGGTAACTTCCTCCTAAGCGCCCTGTGCCACTCGGGGAGTCACACTCTGACACCATAGGAACTCCAAACGGAAAGTTCAAGCAATCTAGAATCCTATCATTTGACAGGAAGTGTTTTATCCCAAGCATTCAGGTTACCTGTTTCCAGATCCCTTCCAGAAATAATAAGTCTTCGATCCTCAAAGACAGATGCCTAAGTGTGTGTGGAGCAGCTGGTATGCACTACGCAGGGGTGAGGTAGTAAACTGAGGTCCCTCTAGGGTTTGGAGGCAGGGCTGCTGATTGGAGGGGCAGCAAGCAAGCGTGTGAGGGGTCAGGAGAGCAAGGCAGCCAAGGAAGTTAGTTTTCTTGTAAGATGTTGGGGGAGATCGCTCTGCTTTCTGTCCCGGCAGCCTTTGAACGAAGACCTAAGGGATGAGACGGAGCCAAGCACGTATAGATGTGGCCCAGACAGAGAGCGCCCCACCGGTGGGATGGATCGAACTTAACCTGTCCAGCAAGTGCGGGTATAAGGGACTGTATAAGGGACAGAATGAGTTTGGGGCCATTGTGCAAAAGGAAGCTGGAGAAGGACAGGAAGTAGGTCCAGGAGGACCTTGTCAGTTGTGAACAGGAGCATGGGGGTTTCCCTAAGGCAGAGGGAAGCCACCTGAGGATTTTTGAGTGAGGAAATGACATGATTATTTCTTTAAATATTAGTACTGGGCTAGCAAGATAGGTCACCCAGTAAAGGCGCTTGCCACCAAGTCTCATGGCCTGAATTCAGTTCCAGAGCCCACATAAAGGTGAAAGTGGAGAGAGCCGAACCAGCTCCCACGAGGTGTTCTTTGATGTCCGTTCACATGCAGTGGTACACTCATGCACGCACGCACACACGCATACACACACACTCACACACGCACGCACACACATAAGTTAATGCTGATAAATTTAAATCTAAATGCTATTCCAGGATGAAACCTGATTTTGAGTAAAAGATGATGGGAGGGAAATTGCTTTTGCCCCGTGGCTCTCCAAACATCACATCAAACGGTGGTTGGTACACACTCGAGATTTGCTCCAGGGCTTTGCTTGCAACTGGATTTTTCTCCAACTCCTCCTCTCCCAGAGCAGCATGAGTTGCGGCTGAATGTCAGGATGTGGTTTGGGCATGTGGTGGCCACCCCCTCCCTGGAGCGGCGAAGCTTCGTTCTGTCACCGCACAGTGAGTCCTTACGCAGATCCCCACACTATCCGCCTCACATTGACACCATGGCATTCAGGGCAGCCTACGGCTTGACTGCCTGTCCCCGTCACCTTCTGCCTCTCCTTCAACACAGCCACACATTGCTGGCACCCAAGCTAAAATTTGCCCAGCAGAAAACAGCTACTTCCCAAACAGGTCGTTTCCCTCTACTCCCCCCATCTCTTGTGGCTAAGGGCAAAGGATCCAATTGGCTCAGTCATCCTGGTAAACAGATGCTAGATACTCTCTGGGGCAAATAGCTCTCTTAACAACAACAAAATGATAGGCAGATTCTTCACCATCACTGTCTGCTGGTTCTTGGCAGTCAAGTTGTATGGTTGTAAGAGGTTAGCCCAAAGCTGTTGCCTCTTTCTAAGTAAGTGTGGTAGAATGTCTTCTGGGCATTACTTCACCTTGGCATGGAAAGCCAATCGATCACCAGTCACAGGACACTGATGATATACAGTCTCCAGATTCTCTCCCCAGACAATGACAAGCCATAATATCGCTACAGTCGTTAGAATAAAATCAGGTACTACATACCAAATTGTTGATTATCCTTCACTGTGGGGTTCCTGAGCGCTACAAAAATACATATTTTCTGTTAGGTGTATCTGGAGTCAAGTATTGACTCCCCAGTTTATATACTATTGCTACTTGACTGCTCTGAGCCTTAGTGTCTTCAGTTTGTCCGGCGGGGAACTTAACCTCTTTGTCATTGAACACTGAGACCACACAGGTGAACTGTGTGGCCCAGTCTCTGCACGCAGCAAATGTCCATTGCTGTTAGCAAAGTAGGACAAGAAGTACCTCTACAAGTCATGTGATGTGTCACCAGAGAGCTGGTGCATCCATCACAGATAAAGATGTCAGAGGAGTATTAAAATCTGAAGACATGTAGTTGGCGCCATGTACGGTTGAAACATCGAGTCTTTAAACAAGCTGTTCTTTACCCTAGTAGTTGGCTATTTTCTGCCTGGCAGTAGTTTTTTATCCAGCTGTCTTTTCTGTATTATGATGGAAAGCTGCTGATAACAAGATCCTAAGTATATTCTCCTGGCACTTTGAGTGCTTAGTGAACTATTTGATCTTCACAATTCTAAAGCAGGTGCTGTCATTATACAAAACAGTTTGACTCTGCGACTTTCGCTTACAATCCCTATGATGTGTACCAGAAGTAACCCCAGGACTACCTCTGGCCCTTCGATGGTTTTTTGTAAAGTTTTATTGACACACACATGGTGCACACTGATTTACATATTGTCTATGGTTGCTTTTGTGTCACAGTTGCGGGACATTTTTAATACAAAGATTGAAAGACCCACCAGCCTTAAAACAGTTGCTATTTGGGTGCCGGGAATGATGGTGTGTGACCTTAATCCCAGCATTCAGGAGGCAGAAGCAGGTAGAGTAAGTAGATCTCTGTGAGTTCAAGGCCAGCCAAGGCTTTTTCACAGAGAAACCCTGTCTAAAAACCCAAAAACAAACAAACAAAAAGCAGTTAATGTTTGACCCTTTACAAAATTTGCCTACTCCAGCTGTCATCCTTAAACTTCCTTAAAAGACAGGAACTGGGGAGAAGAATAATTTTCTTAGTGATAATAACACTTCATGCTTGGCACTCAGTAAGTTTTTGTCTTTGTCTCTCTTGACGCTCATAAAAATCCTGTAGGTCCTCTTTTTTGCTGTTGTTTCGTGTTTCCTGAAGTAGTCTTTTTATTGGCATTTAGATATACAAAAACAAACTAGATGACTAGACAATGAACTCCATGCGTCTAGGGGTCATGTGTTTTTGGTCATCATTCCCTGTCATCTGTCTCAAGGCTAGGACACAGAGTGGACACACAGAGATTCTTGCTAAATAGACGACAGTTATAAAGGTCACCCAGACCAAAAACCCTGTTTTCTGTTCCAGGGCTCCACAGCTGCCTAGGACTTTCCCTGCAGTTGGGGTGAGAGAAAGGTTGACATGTCACCCTCTGTCAGTTGACAGAATGTGCTGCTCTGTCCCTCTCCCCCCTCAGTAGAGGAAGATAATATCGGCCAGCCCAGAGAGCTTTTTGCTGCCCCTAAATACACAGTCTGCAGAGGAAGTTTTCATTTATTTACTTTTCCTTGTGGCCGATGCCTTCTTAAGCTAATACCGACACTCTCGGGAGCTGGTGGTCACAAGGCACCCATGTTTTGGATGCATTTCTGGCTGATCACAGGCTAGCCCCTGCCTCACCTCCTACCCAAAGATGAGTCACAGTGTTCAGCCGCCTGCCCTGCAGGAGCAGGATCCAAGCTCCGGGCTTTTGTTTTCTTTCATCTTGCTTTATGCTCGTCATGTGAGGCTCTGGGTATTAATAAACCTCAGCCTGGCTTTGCACAGCCCACTGCTGTTGCTCAGGGAGAAAATGAGAGGTTTGTGTTCCTCTCTCCACGGTCACGTGCTGATGGGTGGCTGAACTGAACCAGACGGGCACAGAGGGCTGTGGTCACTGTGGATGGACAGGGTGTCCGCCCGGGTGTGTTTTGATGCCTCCACAGTCAGCGTCACGCTTTTCAACCCCTCGACTTCTAAGTTTAGGTCTCTGGCACTAAGCACAACACAGCGGCGTCACCTCCTCCTCCACCTCCTCCGAGTCAGGAGGCCACACCGCCCACTGCACACGTCAAAGATACCAAACCCAGTCAGAAGACATTTGAGATTTAAAACTTCTTTTCCAATTTAAAATTGTGTTCAAGGGGCTAGGTCTATATGTGGTTTGACAGGGGTCCGAAGGGGACAAAGTGTTTAAATAAATACCTAGACACAGAGGTGCCCTGATCCGACCAGGACATGGGTCCAGAGTTCATCCTCTTCTGTAGTCTGCTTTTATTTTCGTGTCTTGTGTTCTCGTGTTGTTTTGTTTTGGCAGTGCACACTTTTTTCGGTTCTACTTTGTTTCCTCCCTCGGCCTTGATTCCAGCATCCAGTACAGTACCACGGTCCAGTGATGAGAGACCTCACGTGACATCAGCCAGGGTCTGGTCCTCCGAGATGCTCTCAGAAAGCTTCCCAGGACCGAGACTGTAGCTTAGTGGGTAGCATGCGTGCCTGGCATGCACAAAGGCCAGTGTTTAATTCCCAGCATCTCATAAAACAGGCATGGCGGGATTCACCAGTCATCCCAGCTCTAAAGAGGTGGAAAATGGAGGGTCAGAAGTTCAAGGTCATCCTTAGCTATGTAGTGAGTTTGAAGGCAACCTGGACTGTGTGAGGCCCTGTCTCAAAACAAAACAAAACTGGAAATTTTGTTCCAGCTCAAAGGTAGCCTGTTTAATTTTGTGATGAGAGAGAGTCAAGGGCTCCGTTGAGAAAGTTTTCAAGGAGTAGGGAGTCCAAAAAGTGAGGGGGTCTTAGTCTTCTCTTTTCTTTTCTTTTTAGAATTAGCATATATTAATTATACATAATAATAATTTAATTGTGATATTCTCATAGTCTCTTCTGTACCTCTCTCGTGTCACTCCCTGGTTTTCTGAGTCCGGTTTCCGAAGCCTGAGTCTGTGAAGTTTTTCTTGGGGACATGATGTGTCTGGTTGTCAACCAAATTGGTTGTTTTGACTTTATAGCAACCTTCTGTGTGGTGATTCTTTGAAACACACAGTGTGTCCTCTGATTTTCCTATGTGGTGAAAACTTAGCTGAGTCCTCTCACGGGTTGTGAGACAGTTCATAAAGTCCGTTCAATTTTTTATTCCATTTATTTATTGTGTGTGCGTGCCTGTGTATGGGCACATGTGTGGTGCTCAGAGGACAAGTTACGGCTCTCTCCTTCTGTCCTGTGCCTGGGGGATCAACTTCAGGCCAGCAAGTGTCTTTACCTGTTCAGCCATCTCCCGGGCCCTGGCCATACTCTTGAGCCTCACTTTATTCATCTGAGAAGTGGGTTGAACTAGCTGATCCCCAAGACACCTTGCCATTATATTCTTCACCAATAGAGTCTGCGGGGATTTTGCTTGTTTGTTTGGGTTCTTCAAGACAGGATTTTTCTGTGTAGCCCTAGCTGTCCTGGAACTCGCTGTAACTCTAGTTCCGGGGGTTCCAATGTCCTCTCCTGGCCTCCAATGGCACAGGCACACATGCTACAAACACTCAGACATGTGAAATAAAATTTTGAAAAAGACCCCATCGAAGTTCACAGATACAAGGTTTTTCCTCTGAACCTCCGGGAAGAAATAGGTAGACACTATATACCCCTCGGTTTCTCCTCCTTTGCGTCTTCCTATTAAAAAAAAAAAACAAAGGTAAATGCAGCAAAGGAGTCTAATCGGGCGGGTTTATTGAACATGAAAAAGCTGACCATGTCTAGAAGAGAATTATCCCTTCCTTAGGACGAGCGCATGGTCACCAAACACGAGCTTTGCTGTTCCCTGAGAGCAGTGGGGGCCAGTGGACGAGAGTTCAAGTCGGGGCAAGAGCAGTTTCCCCTGGGGGGGACTGTGCAGAGCTCCCGTGCTCATAGGTCATGAGAGGTCTGTTCCCTCCGGAATACTGTCAGCTCCCCTTTCCCAAGTGGACCAAATAGAACAGATTAACCCTGGCTGAAACCCAAAGCCTTTATATATAAATGAAAAATGGCAATTAAATATTCATCCTGACTCCAAGTTTTGAATTACCGCCATTTGTCTTTCACTGGGAGCGCCTGCTTCTTATTGCCTGGTGGCCTTGCCTGCCATTTATCTCTCTCTCTCCCGTCAGCCTCTATCTGCACATCAGGTGACTCAGAAGTGAAGATTAGAGGAGAAAAATACCTCTGTATTCTAAGTCTGGCAACTTCTATTTTTATCCACAGCTGTTGGAACTGATAGCAAAGTCACAGCTTACGTCGTTGAGTGGCATCGCCCAGAAGAACTTCATGAACATTTTGGAAAAAGTGGTTCTGAAAGGTGAGCTCTGCCACCCTCTCCCAGCCCTTTTTATAGGCCTGGAAATAGGCAGGTGAATTTTCTCATCGAGGAACATGTCACTAGATTTAAAGTAATACAAGTGGATGGGAATGAGCTGTGTATGCTGAATTCCAGGGCCATCAGCTTCCAGCTCAGAAAAAGGTACCACCCTGAGAGCCCTTGGCAAAGAACAAGACTACTGCCCTCTCGTCCTCTCTTTAGGATCATCTGTTTGCCTTGCTTTAAGTTTGACTGACTTCCCAATAAGGACATGTACCCCACCCTTCACCGTGGAGTTTCTATCTTCCTAGAGAATGGGGCTGTGTGCAAGGCACAATTGAGGCAAAGACTGAACTAGCGATGACCTTAGACCTCTGGCTCATTTCACACATGGGGGAGCTGAAGTGTAGGAGAAATGATCTGCCTATGACCGTCTAGAAATTAGCCAGACAGGGTTCAAACCCAACCTTATGAACCCCAAAATTGCAGTCTTCTGCTGACCATCAGCTGCCGAACAGAAAAGCCGCTTTCTGATAGGTGGGCCCTTGGCGCTGGTGGAGCAATAGAAACAGAAAGGAGCCCTTTAGAAACCCAGCCTGGCGTTGGTGGTGCACTCCTTTAATTCCAGCACTCGGGAGGCGGATCTCTGTGAGTTCGAGGCCAGCCTGGTCTCCAGAGCGAGTGCCAGGATAGGCTCCAAAGCTACACAGAGAAACCCTGTCTCAAAAAACCAAAACAAACAAACAAACAAACCAACAAACAAACCCAGGAGAAGAGAACAAAGAGAGATGACATAATGGAGACTCTACCCGTTAGCCGAGTGTAGAGTGAACACTGGTGAGAAAGAAGTCCGTACCCTAAGAGACAGAGCCCAGTAATGGGAGCAATCAATGACGAAGAAAAGACCACTCGTAACATGTAGGGTTTCCATCACATAACTTTGCTTTCATTTTTTCTTCTCCCCACTCAAGTCCTTGAAGACCAGCAAAACATAAGGCTCATCAGGGAACTTCTCCAGACCCTCTACACATCCTTGTGCATGCTGGTCCAGAGAGTTGGCAAGTCTGTCCTGGTGGGTAACATTAACACGTGGGTGTACCGGATGGAGACCATACTACACTGGCAGCAGCAGCTGAGCGGCATCCAGATCACCAGGGTGAGTGCAAGCCCCGCCCGCCCCACCCAGCCCTACATGGTTTCCTCCACTGCAGGGCCTAAAGTCGACTCTGGGGGTGCAGCAGATGGTTGCTTCTGGTTTGAGACCTCATCCTTGTGCTGAGGGTGGTGGGTGGTATGAGGGGCACCCTGATACAGGGGGGTGGGAGAAGAGCTTAGCAAGACAGGTAGAAGGAATGAGAGAAATGACAGCCAACTGCAACACGGGGCAAAGAAACGAGAACATAGCTGTTCTGGGAGGGATGCTGGCTCTCCGTTCAAGTCTTCAGTGAGGCTTGGGGGAGCGCTCCACACATTCCCTCGACAAGAATGAGCTGTTTGTGCATTGGGGACACTGCCTCGAGTACAATAGAACCCAGAAGACAGTGGCTTGGAGAACTGGTACAACCAGCCTTGTAGCATCTCAGTCCCATTTAATGGCAGTGATGACAAAGGACACCTTTGAACCAAGCCTGAACATCCATCCGTGTAAGAAAATGCAGAGCGAGACTCACTCTGAGGCTGAGGATTACCAGTGCAGGCCTCATATATCAGACATTGCTTTTGGCTTTCAGAATAAAAACTTGGTGTTGGCTCCCATCCTCCTCATGGTGACGGGGAGACTAAGGCACACACAACTGTGTGAGTGTGGCTGGCGTAATCTCTCAGGGCTCACTAATGGACAGGCACACTCGGGAAGCTCACACGACACTTGGCTACTTATCTAATCACACCCGGGGCTGGTGAAGTGGCTTCCGGGACTCTCACAGTTTAGAGCTGCACCGTGCGTCAGGTGAGGGTGACATGCAGAAAGGAAACCCCGTGACTCTTCTAAGTAATTACCTTGCTGTGTGACGGTTCCAAAAAGCACATTCTTCCTTTACAATTAATGGTTTTTCTGCACCTTGGATTCTTAAGTTCTGCAGCAGATGGAGTAATTGGAAACCTCCAGTTACATGGCTTCCTCTGAGTCACGTAGGCTACAACACCCCTGCTTGTACACACCCACAAACTCACGTACATGCACACACATACATGTGCCTGCAAGCACACGCGTGCAAAGGGTGGAGCAGAGCCCAAATGTAGGTCATCTTTCAGAAACTATCCCCATTGTTGGATTATTTTAAGAAAATCAAGCACTTATTATGAACAGCGTAATTGTAATCGTTTATCCCTGTCTCATCTCTAAAGGAGAGACATGGCTTAACAATGGACATTTAAGACCAGAATTCCCTTCTTCTCTCAGAAAACTCAGGTAGACCTGCTACCTAATTGTAGCGTTCTCTGTGGCCTGGACTGAATACATCCTGGTCTTATTCTGCAGAGAAAGTTCCCAGCCAGTGATAGGAGGGAACAGGGCCCATTTGTTCCCAGGACATCAATCCTCCAGCAGCTTTGGAGGGTTCGTTTAGATGGTCATGCTTGCCCTGAGCTGTGTTCCCTCTGGCCACCTCAAATGAGTGTGGACCCCCTGTTCCTCACACTTTCATGATGTTATGTCCTTTAAACCCTCCTTAGCTGCCCCCCAAACACTCTTGAAAGGCAGCCACTGTGACTGCCCTCATAGGATGGCATTGAAGTGGGCACCGGAGCATTCCAGTGACCGTCTCAGCACTACACAGCAATTAGGCTAAAGTCAGAAGCTGCGAGTATTTATTCCTAAAATGGCAAAGCATGCTGCTGAACATCAGTGGTTTCCAAACTTTTCCCCATCTAGTTCTCTTCCAACTGTTTATCCACTGATCCAGCTTATTTAAAAAAAAAAAATCAAAACCCTTTTTAATCCAATGAAATCCTCTGCAGAAGGGATCCATGCCTCATGCTCATCTGTCTCCCTCTAACATCTGCCTGAGGTGCTCCAGTGAGCCCCATGCTTCTCTACACACTACCTCAGGGCCTTTGGCTCACATCCTCCTCCTGGTCCATCCCATCTCTTAAAGCCTCTATCACATAGTCTTCTTCAGAGCCGTTCTGGCTAGCTAAAAAGATCTCCCATCACACACACACACACACACACACACACACACACACACACACACGTCTGTCCCCACTCACCGCCTTATGATTTCCAAAGGAAAAGACAGCGTCGCCTGCTGCTCTGTGCCTGCCACCGGCAGTCAGTAGATTTTAGTTGAAGAGATGAGTGCTTCTTTGAAGAGACAGCTCCCCACCAACCTGCCTGTTGAAGTACATGTTTGGGGTTCCGGGGAGCCTGATGGGAGAATATTGTCCTAGATGAATGGATGACAGTGATAAGTTACCAACTGCAAGATTCCGACTGTTACTCAGCTTTGCTTTCCTCATTTGGAAAATCGAGGTGGACACGCCCATCTCACATCCGTGTGTGAGATTTAACATAGGCATGAGATCCCTTAAGCTAGTCTACAGACAGCAATGGGAACAGGGCCTGGTATGTAGCAGCCATTATTATAGCTGCATTAGATGCTACCATCAAGGGCTTGCCTGCACACACACACTGTAAGTCCTTCCCATGTGATAATTAACTTACCAGTCATTAATTGCAATGGAGCAAATGACTGAAGTTTACTTCTATGCATTACCTATCTCATCTCTCTTTTTTTTGTTGTTTGTTTTTTTTTTTTGTTTTGTTTTTTGTTTTTTGTTTTTTCGAGACAGGGTTTCTCTGTGGCTTTGGAGGCTGACCTGGAACTAGCTCTTGTAGACTAGGCTGGTCTCGAACTCACAGAGATCCACCTGCCTCTGCCTCCCGAGTGCTGGGACTAAAGGCGTGTGCCACCAACGCCCGGCTCATCTCTTCTTTCATTTCCTCGTTTTGTAAATGAGAAAACCCAGCCTCGGTATCCACAGAGAATAGATTCAGAGACGCCCCCAAAGATGCCCTGGTTGCCATGGATGCTCAAGTGTCTTGTGTACAATGGCATGGTGACTACGCTTAGCCTGCGTGCGTCCTCTGCACTGCAAATCATCCTGAGCCCAGTTTAATACCTAAAAGGATGCTATGTGCATAGGACATGAGGACAAGAAAAAGAGTCTCTACAGAGTCAGTGCAGATGCTTTTTTTTTTTTTTTTTTTTTGGCTCGGTATTTTCCATCTGTGGTTCTTAGAATTCATGGATGTAGAAACCAAGAACATGGAGGGCAGAGTGTTATTGTGTGGGGGCCTCTGTGCCAGGAGGTCTGACATCAGACTCCAAAACAGGCTGCTCACAGAGGCTATACTTTAAACGACTGGTCCTGTCTCCACTCTGTCCTCTCCTGAACCCACGAGGGGCTCTGAGCTGTTTTGTTCTGAGAGCTGTATAGTAGGGCTTCCCACATACATCCCCAACTCTTACGGAGCTTGGTGGCTCGGGCCTGTAATCTTAGCGCACTTGGGAACTGGAGGCAGGAGAATGGTGAGTTCAAGGTCACCCTCAACAATAGAAAAAGTTTGAAGCCAGCCTAGACTGTAAGATCCTTGGGTGGGTGTCAGGGAGGGCGGGGAGAGAACAAGAACACTCTAATTACCTCAGTCTGGTATATTTGTATATTTGTCAGAAAGAAAAGTATGCTAATCCATGAAAATATTAAACTGGCTTTCATAGTAAACGCTTCCCTATTTGACCACCCTCGCCACTGCTGCCCAGCATATAACCTTGTTTGCCTTAGAAATCTTCATATCTAACTCTTTCAAGCCAATTTTTATTGGCAAATGTAATTTATGTAATAATGGGGGATGAAGGACAGAATTAAGAGAACTGGTTTGTAGGGGAAGCAATGTTTTGGAAAATGGGGGCTGGGGTGGACACAAATGGAGTTTAGCCAAAGGCTTGACTCAGGCTGCGAGAGTGACATATTTTTCCTTTTACATGTTTATATTTGAAAGGAAGAAGGCATGCAAGCAGTTAACCATTTATCAGGAATAAGGGCTTGGCATGAGGTCTGGGCAAGGGCTTTGGAAAAGTTCAGGTTTGAAAATTTGACAGAGCAAACTCTGCCAAGCAAACTTGCCTTTAATAGGAGTTAATGTAATAATTGGCCTGGGACTTTTCACCAAAAAAGTAGAGGCTTTGAAGTGCTGGAAACAAAGAGAAAATCCCATGGCAGTTTTATTAGCTCATATGATCAACAGCAGATGATAAATGGCAACTGGGTCTAGGGCTTGCTGCGGTCACACAAAGTCCTGGATGTTACAAACAAATTGAGTTCGGCCCAACAGCCTGGGGTAGATGTGAACAGTAAAAATTGTCAAATCACAGACACTTCTGATGAAACAGGAGACCTGCGTTGCTGCAGGTCCAGGATCACTAGAACTAGCGGGATCTTCAGGATTCTAAACTCAGTCTTTGGGGGCTGGGAAAGCCGAGGCCCAGACTTCCCAGGATGCCATTTGAATCTGCCCTTTGCCCATGTCACCTTCCTCCGTGCCACACCCATCCTTCTCAACAGTCCCCATTAAGTCCTCCTTTTAGGGCCCATCTTCCCACCAGTACCTGTCTTCCCTACCAAGGTGATTTCCAATACTAAGTGACACCTGGAATCCCAGTGAGGCCGGTACCAAGTAGCCCCATGTGTTTGGGCTTTGCCGTGCTTTCAACATGTTGATGAGAAAAATAATCCCTATTCCAAGAGGATTATTTTTCCCTCTGCTCTTCTGCACCTGTCCACAGTAAGTGCCTCAAGGGCCGTTTGTGCTGGACTAGTCTCCAAGGCCTCCAAGCTAGGACCTGCCTTCAAGGGTGTAGGTCTAGGTAAGGTATCTTGAGATCATCAAATTTTAAAATAAGAAAGGGCTTGAATATAAGCTTGGGGATATAGTGGGGGTTCCTTCAGAAGCTCATGGTTGATTGCAGGTTTATATTACGCAGTTTTAAAAACATCCCCTGGAGGGGCTAGAGAGATCGCTCGGCAGTTAAGAGCACTGTTGGTCTGCAGAAGACCAGGGTTCGGTTCCCACCACCCACATGGTGGCTCACAAGCATCTGTAACTCTAGTTTCAGGGGATCTGGTACCTTCTGATCTCCATGGGAATCAAACACACATGTGGTTCACAAACATACGTACATATATATATACATACATACATACATACAGGCAAAACCTCATATTTGTAGAATAAAAGTTTTGAAAATTAAATGTTCCCTGGTGTGAATAGAGCCACCACCTTTACAGTGGAGCTTAGCTCAAAGGGTTTGGGGCCAGCCATTCCCAGCGTATACACAACAAACAAACACATACGCAAACGTCCATGCACAAACCCACACAGATGCATTCAGACACATACATATAGTACTGTAAACACACATACCACACACACAAACACAGGGTCTTTGTGTTATTCTCTTTTTATTTCCCGTGCGACTGTTTGGATTTAATCCATTGCACTAATATTTGTTGAGTGCTTGTGATATGCCAGACACTCTGGACACCAGGACACAACAGTGAAACAGGGCAAACTCCCTGTTGCAAAAGGACCTTAGGGCCGGGCGTTGGTGGCGCATGCCTTTAGTCCCAGCACTTGGGAGGCAGAGGCAGGAGGATCTCTGTGAGTTCGTGACCAGCCTGATCTACAAGAGCTAGTTCCAGGACACCCTCCAAAGCCACAGAGAAACCCTATCGGAAAACCAAAAAAAAAAAAAAAAAAAAAAAGGACCTTAGGCTCTGAAAGGAATGTCCCATTCAGTGTTTCTTAAGGGTAAGGAGTTGTGCAGACTTTCCTTGAAGGAGCTCCTAGAAGGTCCAAGAAAGTTCGGTGAAGGAGATCTAAGGGAAATACATAAACCAAAAGGTGGTCAGAGGAAATGGTTGAGTTTTGTTTTGGCATTTTTTTTTCTTTGTTGGGTATTTGGTTTCTTGAGACAGGGTCTCTCTGTGTGGCCCTGGCTGTCCTAGAACTTGCTATGTAGACCAGGCTAGCCATGAACACAGAGGTATACCTCCCAAGTGCTGACATCAAAGGCATGAACCGCCTTACCCAATGGAAATAGGTTTGCAGAGGGTCTAAGAGACAAGAGTGAGCCAGGTGGGTGAGGGCATTGTGCACAGGCAGACAAGATATGGTTTGGGTGCCGGAGAGTACGCTGAAATGGAACCATCTGAGGTCACAGAGGTGTCTGCCTGGGCCACCCATCAGGACAGTGGCACTTTTGGAAGGTAGTGTGATCCTGGAAGTTGAGTAGGGAAATCAACAAAGCACAAAAATCCAGTATGTCCCGGTGCTCCGGTGGATGGCCCCATGCCATGCACACATGGACAGCATTAATTGGACTTAAAGGGGCGTCAGAAACAAACCAGGAGGAGCTAGAGAGATGGCTCAGTGGTCAAGAGCTCTTGCATTGGATCTAGGTTTGGTTCCCAGCACCGACAGGGCAGCTCAAAACCATCTGTAACACCAGTTCCAAGGGATTCAACGCCCTCTGGCCTCTACAGGCACAAGGCAGGGACATAGTGTGTTTACGTAATGCAGGCAGGCACTCATACACATGCCATAAAAGTAAATCTTTTCTGAAAAGGACATGAAGTTGAGAGGGACCTGTCAGGTGTGGGGGGTGAGATAAGAGGAGGGAAATGGGGTTGATAGTATCATTCTATACATATATGGAAATCTCAAGAATAAAGACAAATATAGCAGGGTGATGGTGGTGCTCCCCTTTAGCCCCAGCCCTTGGGGGACAGAAGCAGGTGGATCTCTTGAGTTCAAGGCCAGCCTAGCCTACAGAGTGAGTTCCAGGACAGCCAGGGCTGTCTCAGGGAGGAAAGGGAGGAAGGGAGAGAGGGAGAGAGCAAGAGAGGATAAGAAAAGAATCCAGAATATGCTTTTTAGAGAGGTGTTTTGGTTTTGGTTTTTGTTTTGTTTTGTTTTTGTTTTCCAAGACAGGGTTTCTCTGTAGCTTTGGAGGCTTTCTTTGAACTCACTCTGTAGACCAGGCTGGCCTCGAACTCACAGAGTGCTGGGATTAAAGGCTTGTGCTGCCATCACCCAGCTTTAGAGAGTTTGTTTTGTTTTGTTTTGTTTTTTTGTTTGTTTGTTTGTTTTTTTTTTAAGCAGAAGCTTGTAAACTTCAGGTAGAGTCAGCCCAGACACGCCAGGCTGTCCTCTGGAGGCTCTGCCATGGGTCCTACTTGTTGGAACGGAGCATCACTGCTTTGAGAATCTAGCGGTTGATAAGCCAGCTTCAGATTGGACAAGCGGGGGACACTGGCATTCTGGGAGCAGGTTCCCTGGAAAATGGCTCTTCTGTAACACCCGCTTACCACACTTACCTTCTCTCTGCAGCCTGCCTTCAAGGGCCTCACGTTCACCGACCTGCCCGTGTGCTTGCAACTGAACATCATGCAGAGATTGAGCGATGGGCGGGACCTGGTCAGCCTGGGCCAGGCAGCCGCAGACCTGCATGTGCTCAGTGAGGACCGGCTGTTGTGGAAGCGACTTTGCCAGTACCACTTCTCAGAGCGGCAGGTCAGTGAAGCCGGGTGGCCTGCTCCCCCACACACACCGTGCTCCCTGATCTGCGTCCCCCCACCGGAAAAATAAATCCTTAATGCAAATTACATTTTATAGCTCACCCAAAAATTTCACACATTGGTATTGCCTCTTTCCTTTAGAGAGAGAGAGAGAGAGAGAGAGAGAGAGAGAGAGAGAGAGAGAGAGAGAGACATTTTATGGTGCATTATTCCAGCACTTTTATGAACTGTATTTCCTTTTATCTTCCCAACCCAGGAAGGGTAGGTATTGTCATACCCACATCAGACAGGCGACGGACGAGGCCAAGGCCACAAATGACCAAGTGCTGTAGTCACATTAGTGAAATGACCCTCAGGATGAGACAAGCAGCCACACATTTGAATTGGGCCGTGGACACCCTATAACCCTGTTGCTCAGGACACCACTTCAGGGCTGGTTTTCCAGTTTCTTCGTATGTGCATTAATTCAACATGTTCTTTTCATGAAGCCCCTGATATGTAAACGTGAAATAAAATAGAGCCTTAGTGCTAACGACTACGTCTTCCTAGAAATAATGGTTGGGGTGTCCGGCAAAGAAAAGACTGTCGTGGCCTCTGGGAGTGGCTTTGAACGGCCTGTTGACAGCACTACAAGAGCAACCAGTCACTAGGAAAACATAGCTCCATTTTTTGTTTTGTTTTGTTTTGTTTGTTTGTTTGTTTGTTGTTTTGTTTTGTTTTGGGTTTTTTTGGTTTTTCGAGACAGGGTTTCTCTGTGGCTTTGGAGGCTGTCCTGGAACTAGCTCTTGTAGACCAGGCTGGTCTCAAACTCACAGAGATCTGCCTGCCTCTGCCTCCCGAGTGCTGGGATTAAAGGCGTGCGCCACCACCACGCTGCTCATAGCTCCGTTTCTTTCGGAAGCTGCTGAACAGTGCTGAACAGTGCGGAGTGAGCAGAGAGAGCTGAGAAAGTGCTGCTTTCCAAGTTGACAGTTCTGTCCCTGGGTATTCCGTAGGGGAAAGAGTGGGAGCGGAATCTCGGAACCAGAGAACCCCAAACTGTCCTCTCCTGAAATTCCTTTTTCTCCACTTGATTTTCAGATCCGCAAGCGACTGATCTTGTCTGACAAAGGGCAGCTGGATTGGAAGAAGATGTATTTTAAGCTGATTCGATGCTACCCAAGGAGAGAACAGTATGGGGACACCCTGCAGCTCTGCCGACACTGCCACATTGTCTCCTGGAAGGTACGCTTCTGTGCTGGCTAGGGTTATGTTGTCAGCGTGACACACACTAGCATCCTTTTCAGTTTCTGCTTCAGTGCCTGCCTCCAGCCCGGATTTCCCTGAGCCCCGGTCCTAAGTGCCAACAGTGGCAGCAACATGAGGCCAGACCTCCTCTTCTGTTCTTTCCTGTCTCAGCCCTGAACTTAAGAGGAGGGTGAAACCCAGTCAGCACTTGTGCAGGAGAGAGAAACTCAAAGGCTTTTTCATTTCTGCACCCCAAGCCGGGTGGCACACGCCTTTAGTCCCAGCACTCAGGAGGCAGAGGCAGGCAGATCTCTATGAGTTCGAGACCACCCTGGTCTACAAGAGCGAGTTCCAGGACAGCCTCCAAAGCTACTATATCATTTCTGTACCCCTCATGTTGATTTGTCTCTGAAGCCCATTCACCGCGTACTCTGTGTTTGTGTGCACAGGTAAACACACAGGCAGGCAAACTCTGACCCTTTAGCTTCTCGGTGCTGTGGAATTGCTTTGCGGGCGTGGGGAGGGGCAGTATGTGTGGGATGTGTTTGTGTGTGCACATGTTTGCGTAGGAACACACATGACATGTGAGCATACACATGTAGAGGCCTGAGATCACAGTCTCCTTTTCCCTCAATAGCTCACCCCCTTTAAAACAAAGGGCGGGGGAGGGGGGAGGGGGCTTGGGAGATGGCTCAGTGGTTAAGAGCACTGGCTGCTCTTCCAAAGGTCCTGAGTTCAATTCCCAGCAACCACATGGTGACTCACAGCCATCCGTTATGAGATCTGGTGCCCTCTTCTGGCATTGCAAGCGGAGAGTGCACTCGTATACATAAATAAATGAATGAATGAATGAATGAATGAATGAATGAATTCTGGCATTGCAAGCAGAGAGTGCACTCGTATACATAAATGAATGAATGAATGAATGAATGAATGAATGAATGAATGAATTCTGGCATTGCAAGCGGAGAGTGCACTTGTATACATAAATGAATGAATGAATGAATGAATGAATGAATAAATAAATAAATAAATAAATAAATAAATAAATAAATCTTAGGGGGAAAAAAAAGGACTGAACCTGAAGCTCACCAGATTGGCTAGACTAGCCAGCCAATGAACACCTCCAGGGACCCATCTCCTCTTCCTAACCCCCAGTGTCCTAGGGTTCCAAGATACATTCCTCCATGCCCAGCTTTTAGGTGGTGGGTACCAGGAACCCAAATACAGGTCCTTACAGTCACACGGCAGCCACTCCACTCACCGACTCCTTTCCTCACTCCCTGAATTCCGTGACATCCCTTTGTGTCTAAGGTTTGTTGGTATTTTTTATCATACACCTGCGTACATGTTCATGTGTGGTTGTGTACATGTGTGAGCGGTGCCTGCAGAGGCTGGAAGAAGGTGTCAGATACCTTAGCGCTGAAGTCACAGGTAATTGTGAGCCACTTGACCCAGATACAAGACCGGAACTTGGGTCCTCTGAAAGAGCAATACATGCTCTTAGCCACAGAGCCACCTCTCCAGCCCCTGCCCTGGCATTCTTGGCACGGAGTTGCTAAGAGATTGGGCGACGCCATCCAGAGCCGGGGAGCTGCCAGTGAGAGCTCAGATCTAACCGCAATGCTCTTTCCAGGGCACCGTCCATCCGTGCACAGCCAACAACCCCGAGAGCTGCTCCTCGTCGCTTTCACCCCAGGACTTTATCAACTTGTTCAAGTTCTGAATCCCAACACGTGACAGCACTTCACAAGGCCCCTGCTGACCAGATGGCTGGGAGTTCGGAGTCTTCCTTTGTAAATAGTACATTTTAAGCATTGGCTTGAAACTTCTGAGCTAAGTCACTGAGAAGACGTTGGAAGGAAGAGACACAGTTGCCAATGGGAATTTACAAATGTGAACTTCACATTAGAACTGGTACGGAAAAACAGATACTGTAAATAGACTTTTCTTTTTTTTTCCCTAACAATTTGCCAGCAAGACTGTAAGGGCAAGAACTCTATGTCTGCTATGAAAACGGAGTCCTCTTGAGTTCATGGAGACTTTGCTAGTTCTCTAGGGAGAAAAAGGCAAAACTCGAATACGAGACAGAACACTCTTGTTTACAATGTGATATTGTTAAAATAAGAAAGAAGGAGAATGGATGCTACAATTGAGAAGTCCTTGGGCTTTGGGGTTGGTTTTAAATAGGCAATGATGTCCGCCCATCTGAAACCTGCACGGGGCATAAGGCCTTATCCTACCAAGACGCCACACACTAGTCTACCTCCAGAAGCATGGAGCGCTCTCTGGCAGCGTACATTATCTAGCAGGCAAAGTCTGTGTTTCATGTAAGTTCTTCCATCTGTAAATGAGCTAAGATGGGAACGCTATTAGGAAAAAACCCTCCTCTTGGTTCTGACTTCCTTTTCCTTCTTCCCTCCCAGTATCTACGCCTTTTTCCCTCCCATGCCCTAGCTCATGTAGGGAACCAGAAGGCCCTTGTAAGCACAGCTCCAGCCAAAGGTCATGAAGAGCTATAGATTAGGCGCCTATAGATGTGGAGGCTTGGCACTTCTGAGTTAACTCTACCCTCTTCTTGCTTAACTTCTGGGCTTGTCTGGGCTTCCATGGGTGTCTTCATGGATTAGTGAATGTCTGTGAACTTAGTGGAGCCCGAGAACCGCTCGAGAGACGTTTTCACACCAGCCAATTAACCAGTCTGAAAGCTGCTGCTCCCCCTGGCAGGGTAATGAGCCAAGGCTCTTTCTGTTCTTCAGGTCCAACATCAAACCTGAGGCATCCAAAACTGGGACTTATCAAAGCAGGATTTAAAAAGAAGCCTGGAGCTCCAGCCAGATAGATGAGTTCACCTTCTTTCAGGACTGAGTTAAAACAGAGAGTTAAGAGACAAAGGATCCCAGGGGGTCTTGCAAGGCAGAGATGAACACTGTGGAAGAAAGCAAATCTCAGGACTTCAGGAGTTGATTCCTGGGGTGGGGGCAATGTTATTTTTTACTTTTTATAGATTGTTGCTTTTCTACCATGTACATATATTTGCGGTTGTATTTGCTTTTTTTTTTTTTTTTTTTTAATCTCCAAATAAAACTGCCACTACGTATGTCCTTGGCAAGTAAGCAGAAATAGGAAGTTGTTCCACAGAGATGCTTAAGTAAGGTATTGTGCTTGGGTGGTCCTCAGAGGAGAGGAAAAGTGGCGGAGCACACACAGCAACAAGGGACAGTCAACACCTCTTCCTTCAGTAACAGAGCGTGCTTGGGTCAGTACTGTGCAGGCAGACGGAGTCTGCAGGGCTCCCTGCTTTTGCTGCATCTGTGCTTACACCAGACGTTCTCTATATTTCATTCCTCCCTGAGGGGGAAATTAAGTTGAATTTAAAGGCTGGTAATGGGGAAAAGGAGATGTAAAAGAACCAGATTTGGTGTATAGAGTTGAACTTTGGAGACTGCAAACTAGTAACAGCAAAGGGTTTTCTGTTTGGGTTTGTTTCTTTTTACTCTTTGCCCAAGAATTAGTTTTACATTAAGAACACAGGGAAGGGGCTGGAGAGATGGCTCAGAGGTTAAGAGCACTGGCTGTTCTTCCAGAGGTCCTGAGTTCAATTCCCAGCAACCACATGGTGTCTCACAACCATCCATAATGAGATCTGGTGCTCTCTTCTGGCCTGCAGGGATACATGCAAACAAACACTATACTTAATAAGAACACAGGGCTAGACTATGAAAGAAAAGGGAAGGAAGAAAGGAAGGAAGGAATGGGTTTGAAGACATTTTTCCATAATTGTCAGACTCTACAATATCTCACCTTCTGTCTAGGTGTGGGTTGGAGCTGGGTCTGCCATTGCTATCAAAAGGTCTGGAAACAGTGATTCTGAGTGACACTATTATGGTTAGGGGCTCGCAGCCTTTCACGTGCTACCACTGTTCTGACTTGTTTGGAGATGGAAAGTTGCTGGGACCAGGGGATTTCCAGGTCCAGCCATGTTGCCTGCTTTGAGCTGCCAACGGAAGGCTGGTGAGCCAGTCTGATGGACAGTGTCCGCAGTGCACAAAGGCACACACATCATGCAACCCCAGGCAACAAGCTGCCTCTGTGTAAAATGACCCTAGCCCCAAGTGGTGGGCTCACAGTTTTTGGGAATGTCGACTGCAGACTCTCCATAAACCTTGGTGTCATTGGATATGGTATGAGACACAACAGAAGAATCCATTTAGGATGAGGGATGAAAAGGGAACCTGTATGGGTCACTTTCATTGGTTAGTGGGAAACAGGAAGGCTGTGGCAGGTGCAGAGGACGTGGGGGAGGGGTAGAAATGCTGTATCTTTGATGTTGGTGGAGGAGGAGCCATGGAGAGAGTAGAGCAGGCAAGATACCCATATTAGGTCATGGCCAGAGCCTCGCAGACGAGTAACAGGACTTAGAAACTTTTGCTCCTAGGACATTAATAGTCTATAGAATTCCTCTTGGCAAACCCATCCAGGACTCCCGGATCTAAAACACAAACTAAGAATCCCAGACCAGAACTGCTACTACAAAAGCAAGAGGGGCGTGGCTATAGAAATTGCTAGAAGAATTTTTCCAACACAAAGAAGAAAATGTGTTCTCTCTAATACTGTGCCCTCCTGCCCCTGCTTTGCATGTTGTAAAGCAGAACTAGACTTCTGAAGTCATCTGGGTATCAAGAGAAGGAAGAGATTTTGTTCACACTGTTTGAGCAAACCCAGGGAAACAGTGATTCAAAACGTAAGAACAATTGGCTGAGAGTCTCTGAAGAGGGAGAACCATTCCATATAAAGTTTAGGAATGCTCCTTTTATAGCAAGGACCAGTAAAAAAATAAATAAATAAACCCAGTGACACTGTCAACTAGACCATGTCAGTACCCACCACTGTTGAGTGAGCAGGTGTAATTAGTCCAATGGGAGGCAAAGGACCAGAAGTTACAAGGGGATCTCCAGTACATCACCTGGGACAGGCCTCCTGGCTAGTGGCGATCAATTTCAGGTGGAAGTGGTTTGGACAAGATACTTCCACTGCAAAAGATCTCAGTGGGAGAGGAGTCCACCTACTTGTGACCGTGAAGCCCGCTAGTGGGTGGCGCATCCCCGTGGCCTCCCAATCCCTTCCCCGTGAGATGCTCGCTATTGACACAGGTTCTTTGTTTCATTGTTCTACATGGAAGAGCAAAAGCTGGGGATTTGATTTGTCTAAGCAACTGGCATGGTTCACAGAGATAAATCATCACAGGAGATATTTAGCAGTGTGTGGTTCTCGGCATTGAAAACAATGTTGATTATAAAACATGCACCTGGGTTTATATTTTTCTGCCTGGCTGTAGGGCAATAACATCTTGCTATGCAAACACTCTAAATTTTATGTGTGAATTTTTGACTGTGATTTTATGTGTGCATTTTTTAACTAAACTCTATCATTTTCTATGTTGACATCTGTTGTTGTTTTTTTTTTAATCTGTTTCCAACTCTCTGAGTCTGTGAACCATCTCCTTTGACTGGATGCTGGCTTGAAACCCGTTAGTGCTTCCAGAGACTCAGAAACACCCTCAACCTCTGGGCACACGCAGGGATCTTACTCTTTGATAGATCATGGGCCGTCTGTGGCTTCAACAAACAAGGTAGTAATTCCTCTAAATTCTATGTTTTCTGTACATGTTTCCTTCTCTGCTTTGCTGAAACAGAAAACAACAACAAAGCCACCTTTGGTTTTCTAAATGAAGGAAATCCCCATCCCGGACATTAGACCAAGAAGGGCTGTGAGCGAGGGTATAGTCTGGCATTTCTACCTTTCAAGATGAGGAAGTCTATCCAGAATTGGGGGGTGGGGAGCCTTCCTCTGCATTCCCTGCGAAGTCAGCAGCAGAAAGCTGAACAGAAACCTGGAGCTTCCTGATGCTACAGCTGTGAGTCCACCTCCCACCCAAGCACCTTGTGAACGTCTGTAGAGTCACGATGCTCGGTGTGATTCCTCCAAGGTCCTCCCTGCGTGCGGGAGGCAGGGGAGACCGTCCCATGAGGGACATCTGTCACAAAGCCTTCCAAACCTTTTAAGTCTGATTCTTACCAGAGAAGTGAAGGAGTCCCCATTTCCTTTTCACACCCTCTCATTCTGCTGTGACTACAGCATGGTTACTAGAAAGTAACCAACACGCCAGGTATGGGGTGCACACCTGTAACCTTTGCAGAGGCAGGAGAACTGCACTTCTAGCCAGGGCTACATAGCAAGGCCTTGTTTCAAAAAAAAAAAAAAAAAGCATGTTTTGATAAATTCGTCTTTCCCTTGAGTTTTTGCATAATGCCCTTCTAAGAATAGATACAGGGTCCTGGGGAGATGCCTTGTTGATAAAGCGCTGGCTATGGAAGCCTGAGGACCTGGAAGCCAGATTTCCAGCACCCATGTGAAAGTCAGACATGAACTTCAGTGCAAGGGGAGTTCATCCAGTCTGAAGAATCAAGTGATACCCAGGCTCAGTGAGAGACCCTGCCTCAAAATAAAAGTGGACAGAGATGCGGGAAGACGCCCAACGTCTGCCCTGACCTCCACATACAAGCATAATGCCTGTGCACACATATCCTCAGGCATTCTAGCACACACACACACACACACACAAAGGATCAGATAAGTATAGTGTTGACCCAGCTCCTACTGGTACCCAAGCGCGTCTTTCTTCTCCCCTGAAATGGAAGGGTACATTTAAGCCATCCATACTCCTTCCTGCCCCTCTCTTACTGGTGAGCCCCACCTCAGGATCCAGTGAGGTTCTATCTGGTTGGGAGTTCACACTGTTCAACTTTGTTTGCAGTTGGTGGAATTTATCCCATAAGGCAAGGGATGGTGATAGCCCTAATTTTGTCTGGCGGCGCCTTTTTCAAAGTGTCCTTGACTTCAGCAAGCAAAGCTTCTTGAGAAGGCTCTCTATGCTTAGTCCCTCTCCATTTGGCTGGCAATGAATGGCTACATCCAAACTTCAAATTTCTGGATGCTCCATACGCTTCAACATGACTGAACATGACTCTTTGGGTAGAGACACATTTGCTAACTATGCACAAGGCTGTTCATCAGATGGCTGCAAGCCCTGATCCATCCTTGGGAGCTTTTGGTGCCATCTTTATACTACCAAATGCCAGTCACCCTGGCTAAAGAGAGTGTATGCTGTAGTCCGTGTCCAAGCTTAGAAGCTTTAAGTGTACTTTTTCAAGAGAAAACACTAGAGTGGGTGGAATGTGTTAACTAAATGTATAAGGTTAGACAGATTACATGCAAAGATGATTGTTTAATATTGAATAATCTGAGTCCTGTATAACTTATTTGCACAACTTTCTTGCATGACAACTGACTTTTTTATAGTTGTTTGTACCAGACAGTGGCATATTTTTTGTAAACATTTTTTGACACTGAATTGCAATAAATGTTTTTCCAACAATACACCCTGGTGTATTTTTGGCTTATTATTTTATGAATATCTTTTGTCTTTTGAGACTTGTATTCCTACTCCCAGAACTTTGTTACCAGGATGATAAAATGTCCTGGGAATGCATAGAAAAATAAGCTGTGGCCTAATACCAACAAGAGTACAAACTATACTGTCATGTGTAACTGGGACATTTCCATGTATTGATCGTATTGTAGAATGATTGAGAGAAAATGAAATCTGAAGTCATTATCATTTATTCACCAACAAACACAACAGTTACTGTTTGCTAAATCTGTGCAAAAATCTGAGAACAGGATGGTGGTGAACAAGACAGAAATTGTCTCTGCCTTGATGGATCTCAGATTCTAACCAGGATACCACCACCAAGAAAACAGCAGTAGCTTGCAGTGAGTGTTCTGAATGGAATAGGAGAGCGATGTTTGAGGCAGACTGAGCAGAGGCTTCTCTGAGGGTGTGATGCTGAGCTGCTACCCAGCCTCGGAAGAATGAGGGCTAAAGTGTCTCAGACAGAAGCGGCGAGAACCACGGACCCAGCTCTTACCTGTAATGTGGTTTGGCATACCTTTACGTTAACTCCCTCTGCTGCAATCTCCAAGATGTTGATAGTAAGATATCAGTTCAAGAAACACAGGTCTCGCCGGGTGTTGGTGGCACACGCCTTTAATCCCAGCACTCGGGAAGCAGAGGCAGGCGGATCTCTGTGAGTTTGAGGCCAGCCTGGTCTCCAGAGTGAGTGCCAGGATAGACTCCAAAGCTACACAAAGAAACCCTGTCTCGAAAAACCAAAAAAAAAAAAAAAAAAAGAAAAGAAAAAAAAAGAAAAAAAGAAAAAAAGAAAAAGAAACACAGGTCTCACCCCAAAGGGAAGGAGAGTTTATTCTGGGCCAAATATGTGGCTGTGTCCCAGGAACACAGATGTAGTTTACTCCAAATTCTATGTTCTAACATAGCAGCAGTTTCATGAAGGTTTTGTGGTGATGGAACAAAGTCATGTGTCAACTCGTGTTTCAGACACGGTGAAATCGGGTAGGTGGGTTACAGCGAAGTGGGGATATCCCCACAGTATGGGCTTCAGATACTGTCTGCTGGCATTCTTAGTTTCTGGATTGGTAGACACTACAAGAGTCCCTTCCTACATTCTAAAGGATTTATCTGATGCTCACAAGGATGTTAGGTCACAAACAGACGTGGGCAGCAAGAGATTATTAAAGAAGCTTAAAGACGGCTTTAAAAATGGCTGCAAGGGGCTAGAGAGATGGCTCAGAGGTTAAGAGTACTGACTGCTCTTCCAGAGGTCCTGAGTTCAATTCCCAGCAACCACATGGTGGCTCACAACCATCTGTTATGAGATCTGGTGTGCAGATATACATGGAAGCAGAATGTTGTATGCATAAATAAATAAATAAATAAATAAAATCTTTTTAAAAAAATGGCTGCAACATTCTTGCCTCCTCACAGCAGTCAGGTTCTCATCAATCTGCCTTCGTAGTCAATGCTTATTTCCAGGAACCTATTTCTCGCCATTGAGAAACCTACTAGATGCTTCCCTCATTGTTGTGAGCAGAGACCTGAGCAAAGGGGTTTATATCGGCACACGCTCTAAGAAAGGATACGGACCATCATGGAGGCATAAGCATGAGCAGTAGGTAGGCCGTGGGGCATCCCTAGTGACCCATGTCCTCCAGCAAGGGTCTGCCACCTGCTAAAGGTTTCATAACCATACAGAACACCACCACCAGCTTTGGACCCAAGGGTTCAAACACATGACAAGGGACAGTTCACATTCAAGATACTGTAGAAGGAAACTTTCTCCATCTATCTTGGTCCCACTGGACCAGTTTCTCTCCACCCACGGTGGGGGGGGCAGGGATCCCCGCAGCCTCTTATAAGATAACCACTCAGACTCAATATATATCTATAATTGTTTGACCAATGGCTTAGGCTTCTTACTGGCTAGCTCTCTATTAATTTGTAGATCACCACGTGGCCTTGTCTCACGGGCAGTGCCCTGGCGTTTTAGCTCCCCTAAGGCTACATAGCATCTCCTCGACCCTGACTCCTACCTTTCTGTCTCCCTGTTCAGATTTCCTCCCTGGCTTTACTCTGTTCAGCCATTTGCCAAAACGCCTTTATTCATCAACTGATAAGAGAAACACATAGGTGCAGCATACGAAAGGACATCCCCCATCAAGACACAATTTACTAAAGTAAGAATATATGTAAAGCTCCTGGAGCCTGACCGTAATACAGATTCAAGACATGTTAGTGGTTATTATTGTTCATTGAGCAACGAGAGTTTAAGAACTGAGCTGGGGACTCTCGTTCAGTTGCCTGGGGCTTGCTTGGACTCCCTACCTGTGGACCTTTTATTTGATACCTTTAACTCTGAAATGCACTGGGTCCTGCCATAATTCTCCTTCAAAAGAAATGGCATTAAAGGTACAATTAGAAGAGCAACTAGGGCTGGGTGGTGGCGGCGCACACCTTTAGTCCCAGCACTCAGGAGGCAGAGACTGGTGGAACTCTCTGAGTTCAAGGCCAGCCTGGTCTGCAGAATGAGTTCCGGGACAAGTTCCAAAGCTTCGGAGAGACCCTGTCTCAAAAAACCAAACAAACAAAAAGAGCAATGAGGAGCAGGGAAGTTAAAGCATTTGGTGAGCAAGATGACTGGGCTTCAGATCCCCAGAACCATGGGGATCGTGCCAAGTGGGCAAGAAGGCTCCCCTGTAATTCTGGCCTCAGAAGGTAGAGCCAGATCACACCAGTAAGGTCTGGGCATGGCTAATAAGAGACTCTGACTTAATGAACACTTGGTCTAAGTACAGACACAAGGAGAAGGGGAAGGAGTAGGAGGAGCATTTAAGGAATAAAATATTTTCCCTTCATAACATATATCAAAGTAGAGATCTAGATAAACGCATATAAAGAGAGCAGCCCTAAGACGGCTCAGCACTGGCCAGCAAGCCGGACAACCTGAGTTGGATCCCCAGGATTCACGTGGTGCAAGGGGAAAACCAACTCCTGCCAAATCACCCATGCGCATGTGCGCTTAACTTGCGCTAAAGAAATAACTTTGACTTTAAAGATCATTTACTTGTGTATTTGTTTCTACATGCACAGATAGAGACAGCTCGTCTCTCTCAGCACCCCATTCAGACAGCCTCCTAGAAACAGAAGGAGGGTGAGGAAAGTCTGAAGGAGGCTTCTCGGGACACAGGGGACAGAAGGAGAGGCAGAGGAGGAGCCGAATCTCGTGGCTACGAGAGGCACCCAGCCAACGACCACATCCTGAGAAATCATACTTGGCCAATGCCAAGTGTGACAGCAGAGTCATTCTCCACCCACACGAAGAAAGAAGAAAGCGTGTGTGGCTCACCCAGCCTGCACTTCCCAAACCTGCCCCCCTTGTTTTCATTATATGGTGCTAGCCAGCCTTTTCCTCACATTATTCTGAGAAGCCCCTCCTTCCTTCTAAGAGGCAACAGAGCACCGAAAACGCAGACTACAGAGCCAGCCCACCCCTCTAGTTGCAGTGGGCAGTGTGCTGGACCTTAATGTGTCTCAGTTCTCATCTGTAGAAAGGACGTGACGACAGCAGGGTCTGTGAGGGCACTTGTCAGGAAGGGTGACTGGGTTGGTGCATTCTGTGGTAAGATGCATTTATGTTATATGACTCAGAGTCATTTCATAGAAGCATCTATTATTACTCATGAGGTCCAAATTGTGTTCTCTGCTTGGTCTTATGGGCCTGAGAAAAGACAGCCAGCCCATGACCCCCACCTCGCTGGTCTCTGTGTAGTGTTTAAACCAGCGGTATCACCCAGATCATCAGAAAACATTTTTCTTTAAAGCTTAAACCAAATTTATGTCTAGGGAGCTAAAAAGTTGCCAGCTCTTACCTGAAAGTCATCGGGGGAAACAATGCTTGGAAAGGGGCTATATGATCCAGTTGGGAGCCAATACTTTAAAAAAAATTCAGCTGGGCAGTGGTGGCACACACCTTTAACCCCAGCACTCAGGAGGCAGAGGCAGGAGGATCTCTGTGAGTTTGAGGCCAGCCTGGTCTCCAGAGCGAGTTCCAGAGAAAAATGCTGTCTCAAAAAATTAGGGGGAAAAGTCATCTTTTCACGTTTTTAGTCCAAACTGAGACTTTTCAGCAAGTTGCTCCCAATATACTCAGCATCAAGTGTCTGCTGAATGCATGGGTCTATCAAGGAAAAAAAAAAAAAAAAAGCAAGAAAGCCATGATGCCCAGCACTGAAAGGGGGCAGGAGAGGAACGTGAAGGCAGAACTGTAAGTTTGAAGCCACCTGGCAAGATCCTGTCTCAGAAGACAAATCTGCCCATTGCGGTTCACAGTCCAGTCCAAGCACTCAGGCGGCTGAAGCAGGAGAAGAACAACAAATTCAAACCTAGCCTAGGTTACATATGAGACCTGATAGGGAAAAATTAAATCAACAAACAAAAACACCCAGCAAGGCATAGTTGAGAGCCCCACATACTCACAGAGTGAAGCTAGGTGTATATAAAGCAATATTCACAGTAGTCTACAGTCTAGTGGGGAGAAATAAAATATCACATTTTCTCTCATACTCAGAAGGTAGACTGGTGTGTGTGTGTGTGTGTGGTGTGTGTGTGTGAGTGTAGTTTGTATATATAAAATGTCATAATGAGACCTACTAAGTTTAAAAAAAAAAAACAACCAATATTCTGCAATCAGGTATACAGATGGTATATAGTACAGACACAATGACATCTAATGTGTCCTTTATTGAATTAGCTCTTCGGCACCTGTCCTCCTGCCCAACATGAGGTGAAAGTAGCAGGTGCTCATAGGGGAGTCGGGAAACAGGAAAAGCTCCTGGCCAGGCATGGCGCACACGCCTTTAATCCCACCCAGCACTGAGAACGCAGAGGCCAGCAGAGTTCCGTGAATTCAAGGACAACCTGGTCTATATAGTGAGCTCCAGGACAGCCAGAGCTATAGAGAGAGACTCTGTCTCAAACAACAACAACACACACACACACACACACACACACACACACACACACACACACGGGGGGGACCGGGGCAAGCAGGTAGGCACCTCACACAGTAAACTGAAAAGTCGATTAATTCTGTAGTCATTTCACTGATGCTTCATCTTCTAGATTCTGCTAACCAGGGTCGTTTCCGGTCTTTTTTTTTTTTTTTTTTTTTTGAGAAAAGGAAGCCGAGACACAGGGAGCTTACACAGCTCACTCAGAATCACACAGTAAAAGTGGGATTCATTCAAACTGAGGCTGTGTGAGCCGAGGATGCACACCCCTGTGGACTGCAGGGGTGAAGCATAACGAGCCTCCCTGGGTCCTCTTGGGAATGCGAAGGCACAACCGCTTTTTCCAAAACAGAGCCTGATAAAACATTATCCTAAAATAACTCATAACTCAGCAATCTGGCTCTGGACTTTAAAAAACATTCGTATGAATTTCTCAATCCAAATTCAAATTAGAAAAGGCGTAGCTTCATTCTAGGCTCCTGAACCTGTACATTGATTCTCCAACCTTGCACCTTGCTCTGCTCAGATCAAGGCCTGCCCTTCATCCAGGCTGCTGTTTGGAACTGGACGCCACACCCTTCAGAGGTGAGTTTCTGGTCCTCAAAGTGGGACCTGGGCCACCGTGCTGGCTTGTGGTGTTTACATAACCACCCCAGCCCCAAAGGATGCTGGTGCGTAGCTGCTCCCTTGTAGGCCTGTGGCTGGAGAAGAAAATGTGGACAACAGCCCCATCTGCCTGCCAAATGGAAGCTCTCTGAAAAGCAGCCAACACCCCTAGGGATGTCACACAAAACGCAAAACATCTATTCACATTAAATCGTCAGAGTCAAGCTGCCCTGACCGGAACATGGATATGGTCTCATAAATAGCATTGTCCCATCTAATTAACAGTTTTATTTCTAATTGTATCATCACCCTATTTACAATAGTCAATAGCTTAACACCAAATCTAGTAATGAGCGAAGTCTTGGTAGTTTTTCTACCTTCCTATTCCCCTCCTCCTCCTCCTTCTTTTTTTTTTTTTTTTTTTTTTTGGCAGTGCTGGAGGTCAAACCCAGGGCTGTGCACATACTAGGCCATTGCTCTACCAATCACTGAGAAACCTCTCAAGATGTATGTTCCTATTTTCTCTATACTCAGTCACTTTGAAAATATGTATATCATAAGATTTGTAATTCACCAATGAGGATACCCACTGACCATCACCAAGTAGATGGCCCCGAACAGTAGGACACGGTGGTCTTGGAGAACTAATGGCGCTGCCTGCTAGAGACCCTGTCAGTGACGTTGGCCTCCGACATTCTTTGTTACCCCTCCTAGCTCTGTTCAGACCTTCAAGTACTCCATTTGTTAAACTCTTCGAATTATCCACTTGGAGCCTTGGTTTCCTTCCAGGCCTCTGACCCAGAGCCCAGGCTGCACCTTGACCTGCATTTTCTAGCTTCAACAGTCCCTAGGGCCCATGCAAACTCTTTGGCCTTGCCCATCTCTCCAGACGACGACCTTTCTTACGGACTTGGCATCCAATCGCCATGGCAAAGGACCAGCAGGAGGAGGAAGGCCCAGAAGCCCCTCATCCTGCTCTTCTCCAGCCACACTCACCCTCTTTCCGGTCTTGGAATTTATCCATTTCTTAGCCACCTCCAGGCCTTTCTAGAGTTCCTTCTTCCTAGGCACCTTCTCACTGCCACATGTCACCTACTCGAGGGTGCCCCCACTACTACATCATGCAAAGTGGGGTATGGACACATACCCATGTTTCCATGTATTATTTTATATTTTAGTCCTTTTGTGATGGCACATAACACAACATGTAACTATTTGGGTAGTTACCATTATTATTGTTTCAGGGTATTCTCTACTTGACTGCTAGTTCCTTGGGCAAGAGGAATGTGTCTCAACAACCTTTGGGTGACTCTTACAAAGCATTTGTTATATGCGCTGTGCAGTTACGTCTTGGACCATTAGAAACAATAGTTAATATAGCCAACACAGACTTTATTCAGTGTGAGCCAATTCCCATGACTTACGAACTCTCTGTCCTGATCAACTGTGACCATTATTGTATCTCTGCCATATTACATGCAAAATTTTGAGTGTAACTCCATTCCAATAGACTTTAGGAATGCCAGGCATGTCTCTTTCATCGGGATGAAGAATAAAGTCATTTCAACGCCAAGAGTGGCATAATTTCATTTTTTTTAAAATTTTATTTATTATGTATACAGTCTTCTGCCTGCATGCCAGCAGAGGGCACCAGATCTCATTGAAGGTGGTTGTGAGCCACCATGTGGTTGCTGGGAATTGAACTCAGGATCTGGAAGAATAAATAGTCAGTGCTCTTAACCACTGAGCCATCTCTCCAGCCCCTGCATAATTTCATTTATATGTGTAAATATTAACTGGAATTGTGATGCTTATTATGACTACACACTATGAGCAATTTACTACAAACATGTCATTTAATCCTCATAATAGCCATATAAAAAATAGGGCATTGTTGTCCTGCTTTGCTGTGATAAACACTGACCCAAAAATAAACTTGAGGAAAGGGTTGATTTCAGATTACAATTCTGTAATGGTCATGGTCCAGCATCGAAGGAACTTGGGCAGGAACCTAAAGGCAGGAACTGAAGCAGTGACTGTAGAGGAAAGCTGGCTCACTTTCATGGTTGGCTCAGTTTGCTCTCTTAGGTAACACAGGACTATTTGTCCAGAGTTGGCACTGCCCACAAGTGGGCTGGGCTCTCCCAAATCAATTCCCTTTTTTTTTTCTTTTTTTGAGACTAGGTTTCTCCTGAAACTCTTAGAGTTGGCTGGCAGAAATTCCCTGCGGCTGCCTCCCAAGTGCTGGAATTAAAGGTGTGGTTTTTTTTAAGATTTATTTATTTATTATGCATACAACATTCTGCTTCCATGTATATCTGCACACCAGGAGAGGGTGCCAGATCTCATAAGGGATGATTGAGAGCCACCATGTGGTTGCTGGGAATTGAACTCAGGACCTCTGGAAGAGTAGCCGGTGCTCTTAACCTCTGAGCCATCTCTCCAGCCCACCCCCACATCAATTCCTAAGAAAATGCCCTACAGCTGGGCGTTGGTGGTGCACACCTTAATCCCAGCACTTGGGAGGCAAAGGTAGGCAGATCTCTGAGTTCGAGGCCAGCCTGGTCTACAGAGAGAGTTCCAGGACAGGCTCCAAAACAATACAGAGAACCCTGTCTCGAAAACCAAACAAACAAATAAATAAATAAAATAAGAAAATGCCCCACAGACTTGTGCACAGGACAATGAGATGGAGGCAATTCCTCAACTGAGGCTCTCCCCAGAATACCACGATTTATGTAAAGTTGACAAGTGCTACCTAGGACAACAAACCATCGCTGATGGTTAATTCTGATTATCAGCTTGATTGTGAGGCACCGAGATTAGTGAATCTTGTGTCCAGATCTGACTGTAGGAGTCTCCAGAGACCAACCATTAGATCCTGAGAACACTGAGCTCATGAAGGGATCCATCCCTTAACAGAGTCCTAATACAATGTTATTAGGATGTGATGGAAGGTAAGAGCTGGGGACTAGCTGGAGAAAATAGATCACTGGGAGCATATTCTTGGGGGGCATACAATGCCCTGGCTCTTCCTGTCTCCCCTTTCTCTTCTTCCTGTCTACTGTGACATGAATACTCTTGACCTCCCTGCCATGATGAACCCCTGAAACAGAGTCAAAACTTTCCTCTCTGAAACTGTTTCTGTCGAGTATTGTGTCTGAAAACTGGTACACCAATTAACAACAGATTCTAGAATCATAATGGTTTACATGTGCATGCCAGGCAGGGCTACCACTCCTGCAAACTCCTTAACCTTAATGTCCCTTTCCTCTTCCTTTCAGCTAGAAAATGGGTACTGTAGTGATAACCATAGCTTACCATTGTTACAAGTGTTAAATGCATCCCAATTAGCATTGACTGTCACTTGACACGGCTTAGAATCGCCTGAAAAAGTCACAACTGAGTAACTGGCTTCGTCGGGTTGTTTGGTAGGCATCTCTGTCATGGACCATCTTGATTGCAAATTCATGTAGGAGGGCATAGCCCACCGTGGGCAGCAGCATTCCCTGGACAGGAGGACCTGGGCTGTACAAGGAAACTTGCTAAAAGAGACCTGTGAGTGAGTGAGCAAGCAAGCAGTGATCCTCCACGGTTTCTGCTTCAAGGTCCTGCTTGAGCCCTTGCCCTGACTTCCCACAGTGACCGGCTGTGACCTGGAAGTGTAAGCCAAATAAACCCTTTCCTCCCCTCAGTTGCTTTTGGCCAGAGTGCTTTTTATCACAGCACCATAAAGCAAATTACAATGATGTAATAATGCAATATTTTTGACTCGTTTATTGCTTGGCACAGAAAGTATCCCAGTAATGCTACTTTGTTACCTTGCTCTTCCAGGGCCTACTGGTGGACTTATAGCATCATACTGTGTCATCAGGCTGAGCTTGACCTTTAGGTAATGTTAGTTACCTTGTTGCCTTGTTCTTTGAGTCCACTGATGGACTAAAGAGCATCATACTGTATCCAGCATGGAGACTGAGTCAGGCTGAGCTTGCCCTTTAGGTAGTTACCTTGTTACCTTGCTCTCCCAGGACCTACTGATGGACTTACAGCAGCATACAGTGTAGCTTGCCCTTTAGGAGCTCAGAATTTTTAGTCTGCCATGAACTCATCCTTGGAATCCAGAAGAAACCAGCAAACATGTTCTTCCAAGTAGCTGTGTTCAGTTTACCGTCTAAGTACCATAAATTCATGTTCTCATTTCCGTTTCCAAAATAGCTAGCTGCACTCCCGAGAGAGGCCCTGGATGACTGTAGTTCCTTAAATGCCCCAACATTCTCTGGAGAGAAGGAATGCTCTTTTTTTTTTTAAATAGGCCCAGCTCTAAGAGGAAAAACATGAGGTTAAATTCTCTGAAGCGATGACAATGTAACTCATTTCCTGTTTTACTCAACTGTCTAGACACAGGTCTCATAAGCATTAGCTGTGAATACCATCATCAGGTTAAAAAGAGCAGCTTAAATATGAATGTGGCCATCGTAAGATTGCAGGTTTCTACCTCTGTCCAGTGACCCCGTTGAAGCAGGAGCTTTGTCTTCACTGCCAATTTTCCCATCAAGCCCTTCGAGTTGTATTTCAATGCAGGAATAAAGAACATCTTTTCTCCCTAAGAGTAGATTTGCCCTTGATAATGTTAATGCAGTTTTCCCCATAGTTTTGGTTTGGTTTTGTTGATGGGGCAAGGGTTGTTTTTGATATAGGGTCTCACCATGTAGCTCTGTCTGTCCCGGAACTCATTAGGTAGGCCAGACTGGCCTTGAACTCACAAGGGATCCACCCACCCTCTGCCTCCCGAGTACTGGAATTAAAGGCATGCATTACAACATCTGGCATTTCCCTAGATTTTCAAAGTCAACAGAGCTTACAGCAGTTTTTCTCAGGAAAGAATGAAGAGAAATATTTCAGTTTGGAGGCTGGAGAGATGGCTCAGCAGTTAAGAGCACTGGCTGCTCTTAACCAGAGGACACAGGTTCAGTTCCCAGCGACCACATGGTGGCCCACAACCACCTCTACTGGGATCTCGTGCTCTCTCCTGGCATAAAGGCCTACATTCCGGTAGAGCACCCATACATAAAATAATAAATCTTAATATATATAATAAATCTTAATATTTATACAGACTTTAACCCCAAGTAAGTATACTAGTAAATGCATAGACTGGATATCTTGACTTTTAAAAAATATAATATTTGCCAATTGAAAAACCTGCATACAATATACTTTGATCATATTCACCCCAACTCCTTCCAGGCCCACCCCTCCCCTCTCCCACCATGTTTACTTTTTGTTTTTCTTCTATCTTCTGCTTCATAAAATGTCTGATAACTATTGTCTTGAATATACACTAGAAAACACATTTTTTGTTCTTTTGTTTGAGACAGAATCTCACTATGCAGCCATGAACTCTCTGTGTAGACCAGGCTGGCCTTGAACTCGGATCCCCCTCCTTCAGCCTCCCAAATGCTCAGATGAAAGGCGTGCACATACAAAGAGGTACATACACACAAACAAAAATCAATCTTTAAGAAGGAAGAAGCCAAGTGGTGGTGGTCCATGCCTTTAATCCCAGCACGAGGGAGGCAGAGGCAGGCGGATCTCTGTGAGTTCGAGGCCAGCCTGGTCTACAGAGTGAGTTCCAGGAAAGCCAGAACAACATAGAGAAACCCTGTCTGAAAAGGGAAAAAAAGGGATCGGAGTAAGATGACGATGATCTTGGAGATGCTGAGAGACATTTGAACACACCGTGTTGCTACATCAGCATTAAACTTCATGGACATGATAATACCACGATTAAGAAGGTTGTGTTTGTTGTTAAGTGAATTTTCATGATGTCTGTAAGTTGCATTCCGTTTGCTCGGAGGGAAACAAATGGATTTCTACTAAGAGCAAGAGAGCTCTTCCCTGCCCAGAGCAAGCAGATTCATCCCTCCAGGGTTCTCATCCCTAGGCTGGATGCTCCCCCTTGTGTACCAAGAGAGCAAAATGCATTCATCACAAAGGATTTGTTTCAAAAGCAGACTTCACAGTGAGAAAGCAAGGCTCAGAGACTTTCAGAGATGATCAAAGTGGCACACCTATGCCAGGCCTGAGGTCGAAGGAGGATCAAGAGCTCCAAGCCATTCTAGGCCAGAGTGAGGCTGATCCCAAAGAGTCACCCTTTTTTCCAATGTGCCCACTCCCAACATTATTGCTCCCATTTAACCTCCTTGATGTGAAAACCTAAGTCTCAGTTTTGGGTTGAAAGGAAAGACATGGATTCAGAAAGGCCAAGCCTGGGGGACCTATCTTAGCCTTGCCTGTGATGGGCATGATCTTTGGAGATTGACAGCTCTGGGACACATCCCTGTGTTGTTTATAAGCTCAGTAACCTCTTTTGTTGTGCGGGGGAGGGTTGAGTCAGGGTTTCTCTGTATAACAGCTCTGGCTTTCCTGGAACTCACTCTGGAGACCAGGCTGGCCTTGAACTCACAGAAATCAGCCTGCCTCTGCCTCCCAAGTGCTTCAGTTACCCCTTAAAGCACAGCTTCTGTACCTGTGAAGGGGGAATGATAACTGGACCCAGATTAAAGGGGACCTAAGAGGGTCCAGCGATGTGTTCTGATGTAACTGGATCTTCCTCTTAGAATGCAGCAATTCTTAAGCCAGAGCTGGGTTCAAATCATATTTTATACTATCTGCTCTGGGTGAGTAGAGTCTATTTCCTCATCTGAAAGACAGGGATAACAATTCCTACTCCATAAAGCTAATATAGAGATTAACCGCCCAAATACAAGCTTTGGTCAGCAGCTGGAACCAAGTGAGTGCTCACCAAGCATTGTGGATTCCAAGGTGCTCCTTTAAAATTACCTTAGAGAAATCACAACATCTACAATGAAATGGTAAGAACTGTAAATACTGGTGTCTACCCTTAGTTCCTAGCACTAGGAACTAGAGCCCCTATGTTTCTAAGCAGCAGAAATACTAAAAAACAAAAACACATTTTCTAATCTCTGGTCTGGGTTCCAGGTTACTGACCTGGGACCTAAAAGCTTTGTAGACAGAGACACAAGAACAACCTCTCACTCCCTCGTTTAGTCTCTGGCCCTGATATTAACCTCGTGCATTTCTTCAGATCTAGTGGAGTACCTCGTGTCCTGAGGCAAACTCTGCTTTGGTTTTTGAGATAAGGGTCTCACTCTGTAGCCCAGGCTGGCACTGAGTTAGTTCTTCCTGCCTCGGCCTCCTGAGTGCTGGGAGTAGAGGCGGGAGCCGCCCCCATGCTCTGCTTCTAATGCAGACTTTTGGGGTTTTGGTTTGGTTTGGTTTCTGAGACAGGGTTTCTCTGTGTCGCTTTGGAGCCTGTCCTGGCACTCGCTCTGGAGACCAGGCTGGCCTCGAACTCACAGAGATCCGCCTGCCTCTGCCTCCCGAGTGCTGGGATTAAAGACGTGCGCCACCAACCACGAGACATCTAATGCAGACTCTTACCAGGCTCCCGGATGGGACCTCATCATCAGGCCACCAGAGGAAGTTTGGAGTTTTTCCGAGTTTTCAGCCCCACCCCACATCCTCCCGAGGAAGAGGACTGAAAATGAGGAAAACTTGTATCTCATAATGAAGCCTTTGGCACACGCCTTTAATCCCAGCACTCGGGAGGCAGAGGCAGGTGGATCTCTGTGAGTTCGAGACCAGCCTAGTCTACAAGAGCTAGTTCCAGGACAGCCTCCAAAGCCACAGAGAAACCCTGTCTCGGGAAAAAAAAAAAAAAAATCACAGCGGAGCGGTGGTGGCGAACACCTGTAATCCCAGTACGAGAGGCAGAGGCAGGTGGGTCTCTGTGAGTTCAAAGCCAGCCTGATCTACAAAGCAAGTTCCAGAACAGCCAGAGCTGTTACATAGAAAGCCTGTCTGGAAAAACCAAAAATAAAAATCCCTGTACTGTTGGGTTCACAGAGCTCCTGGACTGATAGACATCAGTGTACTGGGCGGTTGGCAAGGTCAAAGAACACCAGAGCATGACTGAAAACTATGGTACTCTCGTGATGGGGGATGCCCTCGGTATGTCGTGAATATGTTTCTCTTATTGGTTGATGAATAAAGCTGTTTCTGCCAATGGACAGGCTGGATGTAGCCAGGCAGGAAATCCAAACAGGGAGAGAGAAAGGTAGTAGACAGAGTCAGGGAGATGCCATGTAGCTGCCAAGGAAGCAAGACCCCCAGGGCATCACCGGTAACCAAGACCACGTGGAGATACACAGATTAATAGAAATGGGTTAATAATTAAGAGAGAGCTAGCCAATAAGAAGCCTGAGCCACCAGTCAGTTTATAATTATTCTAAGCCCCTGTGTGTTTATTTGGGACTGAATGGCTGCAGGGCGGGGTGGGACAGAAACTTCTGTCTACAATATCGTAACACCTTGGACATTTTAAGTCCATAAAACGGTGATCCTTTCATAAGCCCAACCTGATTCGGATCCCTGGGATGAGCAGCAAATGACTGGATGCCCAGAGGTAAAAACCTCCCATACTAGGGACCATTCCCAACCCCGCCCGATATGGCCTTCCTTGTGCTGGTCATTTTACCACGCCTGTCTCTTCACCTGCCAGCCAGCTCCACTCTGTAGCAGACCCAGTCAATGTTAAATGCGCTCCTAAATTCTGTGAGCCATCCTAGCAAATTTACCAGACTCAAGAGGAAGTCATGGGAAGCTCAACTTACAGCAAGCCAGTCAAGAATTTCTAACTGAACCTGGAGCTAACAGTTTCAGCCAGTCTAGGCAGCCCCTAGGATCCATCTGTCTCTGCATCCCCAGTGTTGGGATTAAAGACGTGAGGTATCACTTCCATTTTTCACATGGATGCTGGAGAGCTGAGTTCAATTCCCCGCTAAGGACATCTCTCTTAGACAGATGTTTTGGGGGTTCTGAAGACTCTCATAGACTGTGGTCAAACTTGCTGTGTACACAGGAAGGACACCGAACTCTTGATGCCTCTGTCCCCTAACTGCCGAAGTCGTGGTGACGTTTGGTGACAGAATGTGGAATAGACCTGAGGGACTGGAGAGAGCTCAGCAGTTAAGAGCGCTCACTGCCCTCGCAGAGGGCCAGGGTTTGATTCCCAGACCACTTGACAGCTCACAGTCACCTGTAACTCCAGTTCCAGGGGATCCAACGCCCTCTTCTGGTCTCTGCAGGCACGGCAAGCATAGGGCACACAGACACACTTGTAAGCAAATCACCCATACGCATAAAATATGTATATTTTTTAATCAAAGGAAAGAACTGGGGGTTGAACAACCTAGAAATGGGGTCAAATGGTTATATGCATGCCCTGAAGCAGAAATACCTGGATTTTTGTCAGTCACCACATATGTAGCTTTGGGTATATTATTTTACCTTACTGTGCCTTGGTCATCCAATCTCTGACATGGAGAAAATGACAGTGTCTTGGGCTGTCGTTTGAGGATTAAAGATTAAATGAGTTGATGTACATCACAGTTCACATCTAATCAATACCTATAAGGCTCAAAGTGTTTTATCTGGGCTGGAGAGATGGCTCATTGGGCCCACCCAAGCATGAGAACTTACTAACTAGTTTTATGTCAACTTGACACAAGCTAGAGTTATCTCAACTGAAAAATTGCCTCCATAAGATCAGGCTGTAGGCCGGGCGTTGGTGGCGCACGCCTTTGATCCCAGCACTCGGGAGGCAGAGGCAGGCGGATCTCTGTGAGTTCGAGGCCAGCCTGGTCTACAGAGCAAGTTCCAGGATAGGCCCCAAAGCCACACAGAGAAAAACCCTGTCTCAAAAAACCAAAAAAAAAAAAAAAAAAAATTAAAATAAAATAAAAATCAGGCTGTAGGTAAGTCTCGAGGGCATTTTCTTAATTGGGGATTGATGAGGATGGGCCCAGCTCATTGTGGGTGAGGCCACCCTGGGCTAGTGGTTGTGGGTTCTATAAGAAAGCAGACTGAGGGCTAGAGGGATGACTAGGAGCACCAGCTACTTTTCCAGAAGTCCTGAGTTTGATTCCCAGCAATTACATGAAGGCTCACTACCATCTACAGTGGGATTTAATGCCCTCTTCTGGCATAAAGTTGTGCATGCAGACAGAGCACGCATACATAAAAATAAATCTTTTAAAAGTTTTTTAATTTAAGAAAGGAAGAAAGAAAAAAGAGGAAAGCAGGCTGAGAAAGTCAGTTAACAGCACCCCTCCATGCCCCCCCCATTAGTTCCTGCCCTGACTGCCTTCAATGCTGAACTGCAATTTGTAAGCTTAACTGAAATAAACCCTTCTCCCCAAGTTGTTTTTGGGCACAGGGTATCATCACAGGCAACAGAAACCCTAAGAAAAAGGACCAACAAGATTTGGATCCCAGAACCCACCTAAAAGCTGGACGGGCATAGCAGCTACCTGTAACACCAGCAGCAGAGGGGCAGGGGTGAGGAGACACGCGGGCGAGCCGGCTAGCTAGACTAGCCAGGACTAGCAGGAACTGGGTTCAACAAGAGACCCTGCTTCAGTAGGTAAAGTGGAGAGATCAAGGAAGACATTCCGCATCAAAGTTCTCTCTCTGCTCGCTCTCTTCTTCCGCTCCCCTCCTATACAGTCTCACTTGTGCCTCCAAACAATTCCTATTGGGTGAGGCAGCCCAGGGAGATGAGGATTCCTGGACTAGCAAATATCACTAATATCAAGCAGTGATGAGAGCTGCGACTGAAATAGGATTGTTTTTCCTTCGTTGTAGTCTGAGTACGGGGACAAGTTCTCAGCACCTGGCCCCAGAGAGCCCCCTCCTACCATGTGCATTCTGGGGACTGAACTCAGGCCATCAGACTTGACTTCAGGTGGCTTTACCCACCAAGCCTTGTACTAGACATACCTTTCAGGCCCTAATTAGACACATGCTCATAAAATAGGCCAAATTAAAAAGTCAGTCCGTGCCGGGCGTTGGTGGCGCACGCCTTTAATCCCAGCACTCAGGAGGCAGAGGCAGGCTGATCTCTGTGAGTTCTGAGGCCAGCCTGGTCTACAGAGTAAGTGCCAGGACAGCCTCCAGAGTTACACAGAGCAACCCTGTCTCAGAAAACCAAAAACCAAAACAAAAATTAAATAAATAAAGCCAGCCCTTCCAAGATATAATTTTGTAAATCAGAGTACAATTCTTTGGGTGTTGATACTTTCTGCTCAGGATAAAGTATTTGTGTGAGCTGGAGTCACAGGCAGTTGTGAGCCGCCTGCCATGGGCATTAAGAATGAAAGTCAGGCCGTCTGCAAGAACGACATGAGATCAACTGGTAACAGCCATCGCTGCAGACCTTAAACTAAAAAGGTGTAAGAACCAGGTATGACAGGACTCCACTTGTAATACCAACCAGGGGAGGCAGAGACAGGAAGATCCTTGGGGCTTGCTGGCCAGCCAAGCTAGCAGAATTACAGTCAGTCAGTCCCAGTGAGAGATGGACAGTTACTGAAACATGGCACAAAGGGTTGACTTCCGGCCTCTGAATATACACACGTACTCATTCCACACACAAAGAAAAAGAAAGACTCTTCCCAGGTCTTATACAAAAGTTTAATGGCTTTCTTCCACAATCATCCTTAACACATGAACCCAATGGGGAAGTGACATTTCCCAACCTAACAAGACTCCTGAATAAAACACCGTCACAGCACCTGGCAGAGGAGTCCTGTCAAATGAAAATTTTCTTAAGTAGAAAGGTATCTGGGAGCAAAAGTTCATACACACATTCCTAAGGCATCTTCAACAAGGCAGGTGTGCTAAATGTATTTTAAAGCAATAGTTTTCATCTATGATGGAGACATTCTTAGGTATTTTAAGAGTGACATGAGGATGGCTGTCAGTAAAGGGCCTGCCACATAAGTATGTGGCCCTAGATTCAACCCCAACTCACACATAAAACCAAGCAAGGTGACATGTGCCTATAACCCCATGTCGAGGAGACAGAGACAAGAGGAATCCCAGGGTTTACTGGACAGCCAGGTTAGCCCAATCAGTGAGACCCTGCCCCCAAAATAAGGAAGTCACTAAGGAAGATACTCAACATCAACCTCTGGCCTGCACACACACACACCACACACTCATACACACACACACACACACACACACACACACACACACACACACACACACACACACTCACATGAAGGCCTCTGTGGTACGGTACTTCCCACATATACAAGACCCTGAGTCCATCACCAACACTGCCCAACTCCACCTCAGAAGAAAGCCACAAAAATCTTCAAAACCAAACTAATTTTCAGTCAGTTTTATTTAAAACTATGCACATACATGGGCCAAATAAACACTCAGTCAACATCATAGTCCAAAAAGACTAATACTTACAGCTGATTCAGCTCACAATATTGTCCTTTCCGAGCAGCAGCGCTGCCTCGGGAACGTTTTACAGGTACCTCTAATGGGTGACAGAGCTTCTGGAGCCACAGGCCACAACCCTGTGCTCACAGAGTTTAGAGTGGAGAGGACAGGAAGCAGAGAGAACAGGAGAGGAGCTGTCTCCAAGTTTAACGGAAGCAATTGCTGGCCTAGGTCATCAAACGTCTACACAAATAAGCCATGGGAATATCTTAGCAGTTATATACCGCCTGTGGCATATCAATAGGGAAGCTTTTATTTGACTTGTTTGTGTCTGAGGCTGGAGAATGATTGACTTAGGGTTGGAGACAGAACTTGCTGATAGATTTCAAGCTAAAAAAAGGGGGAACATATTTGTGTTCATTAATGTTTCCGCTCAAGTTTAATGGGAAAAACAGACCTCCAAAGCACCTGCACCATGGTGCTCCCTTAAATGGAAGGATGGCTTATTCAGATCCTGGGACCTCTTCAGTTCCACATTCTAGCATCAGGCTGAGCAGTTTTTACTGCTGAACCGCTGTACAAACTCAGACAGTGTATAGACAGCTCCCCATCCTACTTCAGGGTCCATGCTGATGAAATCATGCAGGTTCATTTTGGAGTCTAGAAAAGAACATGAAAGAAACATCTGGTGAAACTAATTTCAGGTTAGCAGCAACAGAAGCACCCCGAAGAGGTGAGGAACCCACTCAAATGAGCAAGGGCTCAGGATCACTTCTGCTGTTCTTGTCTCCAACACACAACACTCTCTTCAAGACAAGCACCACATCGGCCTAAGGGATGCTCCCCCGTGGGCGCGCAGATGGCCAGGAGTCTTTACAAATATAAAGGATGTGCAAGAAAAGGGAAAGGAAGGGAACTGTCACAGACTGGGGGAAACAAAAAGAAATGACAACGAAATGTCATACCTCCCCCACCCCAGTTAGACTCTATACCAGAAATAAATGAGTAAGAAGCCCCGAAAACCTTAACGGTATTGTCATTGTTATTTTTATAGAACACAGCAATAGTTTTACATTGCTGTCTTTTCTCTTCTGGTGATTATGCTTTGGTTACGTGTGATGATTAACACCAAGCAAGTGAAGAAATGGCTCAGCAGCTAACAGCACCGGCTGCTCCTCCAGAGCACACCACCATCTGTGACTCCAGATCCAGGAGATTCGATGCCACCTTCTAACTGGGCACTGGACACACGTGGAATACTAACATGCATGCAGGCGAAACTCCCATACACATTAAAAATTTGAAAATAAATACATCTTTTAAAAAGAAGACTTAGTCAGGTGTTGGTGGTGCACGCCTTTCATCCCAGCACTCGGGAGGCAGAGGCTGGTGGGTCTCTGAGGTTGAGACCAGCCTTGTCTACAAAGCGAGATCCAGAATAGCCAGGGCTACACAGAGAAACCCTATCTTGAAGCAAAGAAAAAAGAAAGACAACACCAAGGGAATCTGAGGGAAGGTTAGATAAGAACTCTGTCCTATTTAACAAATTTTCTAGAAGCCTAAAATTATTTAAAAAATAAAGTTATATAAAGGGTGCATACATAATCAAACTATCTATTTCCAGGCTTCAATAGGCAACTTACAGGAAATTCAGAGGGACAAGAGGGACACGGTCAGCCAACTGCCAAGTTGTCACACCTATTCCCAATGTAGTCAACTGATAAATGGCCAGGAAAGAGCTGGGCAAGCAATATGTACAGTTAACAAGACTCTGAAGGAGGTGGGAGAGATGGCTCAGTGGTTTAGAACACAGGCTGCCATTGCAGGGGACCCAGGTTCGGTTCCCAGCACCCACATGCAGCTCACAACCATGTCTAACTCCAGTCCCAGGGGATCCAACCCCTCTTCTGGCCTCGAGGGTACATACATGCAAGCAAATACCCATTTTAAAACAAAAGCAATTTTTTAATAAAGAGCTAGGCATGATGGCACACACCTTTACCCCAGCACCAGGGAGGAAGAGGCTGGCAGATCTCTGAGTTTAAGACTCGCCTGATCTACACAGTGAGTTCAGGCCCACCAGGGATACATAGTAGGATCCTGTGTTGGATGGATGGATGGATGGATGATGGATGGACGGACGGACGGACGGACGGATGGACCGAATAGTGGTTAAGAGAACTTGTCCTTGCAGAGGACCCAGGGCTGAGTCCCAGCACCCAGATGGTGGCTCACAACTCTGGTTTCAATAGATCCAATGCCCTCACCTGACCTCCTTAGGCACCGTGTGGTGCACAGATATAAATGCAAGCAAAACATCTTTGCATATAAAACAATTAAATCTAAAAATAAAGGGGGAAGGGAAAACAAGGTAATTATATTTTAATTTCAAAAAATATAAATTTTAAAATAAAATTTTTTTAAATAATACTTTCTTTATAATTTATTTAACCTTTATTTTATGTGCATTGGGGTGAAGGTATTAGATTCCCCTGGAACCAGAGTTACAGACAGTTGTGAGCTGCCATGCGGGTGCTGGGAATTGAACCCTGGTCCTCTGGAACAACATTCAGTGCTCTTAACCACTGAGCCAGCTCTCTGGCCCATAAATACTTTTAAAATATTTTTATTTATTCTTTGAGAGTTTTGTATAATACATTTTGGCCATAATCTTTCTCTTCTTCCAACTCCTCCCAGATCCTCCCCCACAAAACAATATTCTCAAGAGACATTGTAGAGCCATTGGTGTGTGTGTGGAGGGGTGTGTGAACCACAAGTGAGTTCACACGTGTGGAAACCAGAGGTCAGCATCAGCTGTCTCCCGTAGCTGTTATCTGCTTTATTTCTCACTGAGCCTGGACTTCATGGCCCACTAAGCTAGCCAGCTCAGGGACCCTCCCCTCCAGTGCTAGGGTTAAAGCCACACATCACGCCTGCCTGCCTGCCTTCTGAAGATCAGGTCCTCAGGCTTGTTTGGCCGGCACTATACATGATGCCGTCTTCCGGCTAACATATAAATGGCAATTATATGTGCAGAAGCTAACCAAAGCCTGGCACAAATGAGTAGGGACTGATACCTAATGACCTGGCACCAAAGCTAAAGGACTGACCCAAAATGGACCAGGTCCTGATGAGGTCACATGTGCTAATTACTGAAAGCATCTCCATCTACAAGAGAAATGTCCCTGCTGAAGGCACTCTGTGTGCAGGCTCGCCCCTGGGTAACAGGCCACCTGAGACAGTGAGGTTAACCCAGGAAGCCCTCTCCTAACTAGTTTTCATAGTTCTAATCTGAAAGCAGGGAATCGGGCGGGGCATGGGAAAGCAATCACACAGTGTGGGGTTCTTCTGGTTTGCTTTTTCACTGAAGTCTCTCACTGGGAGACTCAGAACCCTCCTTAAGTGTTCTCCCCTTCAAATAACTCTTTTTGTTTTCCTCCCCAGAGAGCTGGAGATGGCCCTGCTCTGTTTCTGCAGAACTCTGCACCGTCTGCAGGGCTCTTTCCTGTGGCCTGCGTTAACAACATGATGGGATGATCTCACCCATCTCACCTGGAATGCTGTGAATGACTTACAATCCATAGGTAATGTTTCAAAAAGCACATGAACGCCGAGCAACAGTAAAAGGTGAAAGACCGGCTCTGTTCTTAACTCTCACGGCTTTCTCAAATGGACGAAAGGAAGCAAGCGCTGGGAGAGCCCTCTTAACGCAGGCTTTGTTACAAGGTTACTAAAATGGCATTTCACACGCCAGAAGGGTGCACATGAAACCCCACCATGGCAACATGCTACTGACAGCACTGTTATGTGACACACAGATATGATGCCAGAACCCCAGTAGATGTAGCCAGTAATCGAGCAGTTCGCCACGGTCATGGTTACGGTGGTGGCTGCGGTCATGGCTCTGTCCCCAGCCACTTACTCTCCCTGAGTGATTTTGCCTTCCAGTCCTGTTCTCTGACCCTCAATTCCTGAATCTAGGAAACACAGAGAACGAGTGCTCGCAATTATCCTCACCACCCAGGGAGCTTATCCAAAACTGACTAAGGGAAATGCAGATCTGAGCAGACACCAGGCGGAGGCCCTGAAAGGACACCCTTGGCTCACCGCCAGTTTCAATGCAGGGGTAGGCTGGAGGAGGCTCTCTCCAGTTCCCACTGGAATCTTTCATGTGAGAGCGGTCAGAAGCAAAGTTCTTCAAGTAGGAATCAGCACGAACCACTCTAAATTTCCTGCAGAAATCAACACACACTTATGTCAGGGAGGTATCGTGGCTGCTCTTCTAACTCATTCCTACAATGGACTGTTTCTAGGAGATGCACAAAACTACTCAAGAATTTCTGCACACATGTACGTGGCTGATTACCTACTAAACAAGTTGAAGGAAATGACTGAAACCCAAATCTATGAAAGTAAGGAGACGGGCTGGAGAGATGGCTCAGTGGTTAAGAGCAACTGGCTGCTCTTCCAGAGGTCCTGAGTTCAAATCCCAGTCAACCACATGGTGGCTCACAAACATCTGTAATGAGATCTGGTGCCCTCTTCAGGCATGCTAGCAGAATACTGTACACATAATAAATAAATCTTAAAAGAAAGATTAAAAAAAAAAAGAAGAAGAAGGTACAGGAGAAAACCTATCCAGTAGTTATTTACTCAGTAGCGAACTGGGACAAAGGATGGGACTTTTTGTTGTTGCCTTGTAATTTTCTTGAGTTTGAGAACGCTAGCCATGCTCTAGCCACACTGCAGCAATCAAGGCAGAAATCCTCAACTCACCTGAAAGAAAATGTTGGGAATCTCATCACACTCACTTTTACACACTTGAGAGAGAGAGAGGGAGAGCACAAGCATGGTCAGAGGTAATCTACAGACATCAATTTTCTCTTTCCACCGGTCCTCAGGCCTGGCTGGCCCTCGTCACACTGACGTCTGTAACACCATCTTTTATATGGTGAGGAGGCTGCAGAGCTTTAAGATACTCTTGAGCTCTCGTCCAGCAAGCACACCAATAACGCAGAAACAGGAGGATGCAGACAAAGAGGGGAGAGGAGAAGAAAGGAAGAGACTGAAAAAGGGGGGGGGCAGACAGGGAGGGGAAGGACGTCTACGTAACCACCAAGTCTTACTTCAGAAAATCAGGAACTTAGCACTGAATTTCCTCACCTCCTGAACTGTGGATGAATGTCATCGTCAGACTTAAGGGCATCTTGTACGTAAATGTTGAAAGGGCAGGGAAATGGCAAAATCGAGTCAAGGTCATAAATGAAGCTCTGTCCTTCCCTTGGCACATGGAGCAGAATGACATGATAATCCTAGGAGTAACAATCACTGAGGTTAGCCAGGTGGCGCAGGACAGTCGATTCCAACATCGCGGGACCAGCGCAGCAGCAGGAAAGCAGACATGGCGCTAATACCACCCTCCGGTAACGGCAAAACAACGTAAAATAAAACACAAACCCCAACCAGAAAAATGCCCAGCGACTGGACAATGGTAAACAACGGCAGGGTTTGACCTGCTGTTACACGCGTGATATCCCATGTTCCACAGTTGAACTGACTGCAGGACACTGATGTATTTTGTAAAATGCTTTAAAGTTTGACCAAGGAAAGACACACATGCACATTCAGAAGTATACATGCATTCATACATGTGAATCTACAAAGGTATCTTCATCTACACTTTGGATCTTCATGGCCCACAAAAGCTCACTGGTAATTCTTTCTTAGCAATGAGCGTGCTCTAGGGACGTAGCGGAGGCTTCAAGAGGTGAGGCCAGGGCAGACATGGATACACACTTTAATCCCAGCACTCAAGAGGCAGAGGCAGGCAGGTCTCTGTGAGTCCCAGGCCAGCCTGATGTACACAGAGAGTTCCAGCCAGGCCAGCCAAAACTACATATTGAAACCTTAAAAACCAAAACCATGCAGCTTTGTGACAAGTCTTCTGGTCCAAAGTGACAGGAAGCAACTGATCCCCCCAAACAGCCAACAGTTGGGTCTTTCTGAGGGCAGTCTGGAAAAGATGCTAATTGCCAATTTTTACTGCTTTTCTAATTAAAAGAAAAATAAATAAATAATAATAATAATACAATAAATAAAAGGATGACCAAGCTCTCATCTGCAGCCACTAAAGGGGTAGTATAAAGACAGCGCTCACATCCCCGGTTGGTTACAGAGTATAGGATGCTACTTTTACCTCTTTGCTGCTCTCACACCCAGAACAAGGCACTGTCAGCACCAGCTGATGGCTAGGAGGACCATGGGATTCTCAAGGGACATGAATGCAGGCTAGTGCTTCAAATCCAGGAAAAAAGACGCTTTCATGGAGAAAATACATCAAAATGGCTACTCAGTCTAAAATCACGCTACTAGTATCCAACGTTCTGACAGCACTTCATGGTTTACACGGCATTCTAGAGCTTTGACCTATGAGATGGGAAAGACAGTCGACTCTAGAAACTCCTTACACTGAACGCTCCCTTCAGCTCTGACTCCGATTAAAGAAAGCAGAGATGGGATCTATC